>NW_026867866.1:0-96377 GCF_020745735.1 Hemiscyllium ocellatum
ATGATAATTTACAGAGCTCTATGGAGCCCCCATGTTGGTTGAGAGAGAGAGCTCCAGGTTCTGAATGAACTCTCACCGTCTGGATGTACAGTTGGTGTGTGACCTTGCATTGAACGTCATGTTGTTCAAAATCTGTCATCAGCCACACTCTGACAGTATTAGCCATTCCCACCAGCTTTCTGACCTCCATACAGAACACTAGCCTGTCTTCTCTGTCACAAACCAATCCTTTTTTGCTAAAAGCTGTTCATTGGCTCAAGTAGACTCTGTCCTTGATGTTTTTCAGGCATCAATAAAACGGGGCCAGGCTATGATCAGTCTGGTTTGGTACAGACATGAAAGGGATTTTCAGAGGCCTTTTATTTATATGTAAACAGATGAAACTAATGGCCAAAGTGGTTATGCTTTCGAAGTGACTTGTATAATGAACGGGGAGTTTCTCAGCTCTTTTAGCTGAGCTAGCTGAGTTGATTTGAGCTGAGCAGTTTTCAGTTGAGTCTTGAACTGGGAATTTCAATTGGGAGCTGTGTGGAAACTCTCTCTCTTTTCTGCCATTAGCTTCAACCTGGAAACATGCATTCCATTATGACGTTATTTCAAGTGAGTTTGATTATTGGGACTATTGTGTGTATTTGGAATAGCATAATTTAAGTCTAGCTGGATCAGTTGAATTCTGTAGGGGTTCTTTATTCTGTTCATTGTGTTTCATTGTGTAATTTTGTGAATAACGTTTTTTCTCTGATTTAAAATCTAGTCGTCACCCTAGCTAAATTACTCCGGTAATTTTCATTGGATAATTACCAAAACAAACTGCAAAGTTATGCTGTGGCTGCTTGCTTAAGAATGTTTTGAGTGGTCTAGCCTCGTCCATAACAGACTGGGGGCTCATTGCTGGATTTTAACAGCGAGTGGGAGATGCTAGTGTCTTTGTTTCGGGTATTAGTTTGATGGGTTGACAAAGCTTCGAATAGTAATGGCTATTTCAGTCGCCAAGCGTTTCCTGGTTATGCATGCAGTGACTTTGGATATTTTACGAAAAGTGAATAAGACCAATTTGCAAGAATTAGCAGGGAAGCTGGAATTGGAACTGACTGCTTCTGTGAGGAAAGGAGAGGTAATTACAGCAGTAGCTCGTCAATTAAACTTGCTGGAGAAACCATCAGAATCTATAGAGATGGGAAGAATTCAGTTGCAAATGAAACATCTTGAGTTAACGGCGAGACGTAAGGAAAGGCAGCTAAAATGAAACATTTGACTTTCAAAAAAATGCAGAAGAAGGGGAAAAGATAGAGCAGCAGAACAGAGTAGTGAAGGAAAGAATGGCAAAAGAGAAAGCAGCAGGGGAGAGAGAAAGAGAGAGCTTTTGAATAGCAAAAACTGACACTTAAAAAGGGAAGTCAGTGTTAAACACTGGAGATAACAACTGAGGGTGGGCTTAGTAAGGAAGAGAGTGCGGATGACAACCCCTGGTAGTCAGAAGCCTAGTGAGAATTTGTTTGCTTATGTTCAAGCATTGCCTCAACTTGATGAGAAGAATGTGATGACCTTTTGTCTCATTTGAAAAGTTGGCTCAACAAATGCAGTGGCCAGTGGCAATGTGGTTTTGTTGATCCAAACGAAACTTGTAGGTAGGACTGGTGAGGTATTCACATCCCTATCAGAGGAGGATCTGGGGAGTCTGAAGAGATTAAAAAAACATTAAGTCAACATAGGCAACCTTTCAGGAATCTAATGAGGATCCTGGTCAAACCAACTGAGTTTCTAAGGATCAAACAGACTAATTTCGATAGTTGGATAAGAGCTTTAAAATTCAGGCAAAGCTATAATGCCCCTAGAGAGGTTAGTATTTGGAGGAATTCAAAAATTCACTACCTGAAGTAGTGCAAACTCAGGTGGAAGAGCAGAGAGTGCAAACAGCAAGTTAGCTGCTGAAATGGCTGATGATTATGAACTGGTCCATAAACTTGATTTGCTTTCCAGAACCAGTTCTGGTCTCTGAGGGACAGAAATTGGAGCAAAGAGATATCCTCACGTGCAAAGGGAAAGGTAGATCACAGTGTAGAATGTAAGGATAATTTACCACGGTAATAAAGAAAACCTTGAGGGGGACAAAGAAGTTTAAATACTATGGTGTTTTCATTGTAATAAAATGGCCACACAAATTCACAGTGTTGGTGAGCTGGGAGAAAACCAGCTGTAGGATAACAAGACAAGCCTGGAAGTTTCGTTGAATTAGTAACAAAAAGCATAGGGGAGTTAGGCAACTGCCTCAGAGTGTACAATATGATCAGTGGACATGCTAAATCTGCGTAAAAAATCTACATGGAAGGGTAAAGTTTATTCACATAGGCCAGGAGTAATTGGTAAGGAGGTTCCAATATTAATTGACACAGGATATTTTCAGTCTGTAATGCTGAGGGTGAGGCTTTATGAACTCTTCAGAGACTATTGCCAGAAAATGTGCTGGGAAACAGGAATTCATAGTGAGGCAAAAAGTGCTCAGTTATGTAAAGTGAGGCGATGGAGTCCAAGAGAAGAGCGGAGAATGTGTGGTAGGTGTACTGGACCCCTAACTCTCAGCTCCAGGAATAAAAATTGTCCTTGCAAATAATATAGCTGATTAACTGGTAGGTTGCTGCCTACTCTAGTTGAAAAGCCAGTGGAGATGCAGGCAACTGAAGACCTGGAGAATGTTTATCCAGGAATTTTCCCTGATTACGTCATCAGAAGATCACAAATGCACAGGTTGAAGCAGAATAAAGGCGCAGATAAGGAAGCTGACATAGAGTTATCCGAAAGTTTCTTTTGACCAGATAAGTGGAACAGAAGGAGCAAGTATGAAAACATGAAAGTATTTTAGCTCTGCTAAGGTGATTGAATTACAGCAGAAAGATGAGGAGTTACAAAAGTTATACATCAAAAAACATTTAGCAAAAAAGAGAATGAATGCATTCCTGTGTGTTATTACTTAACAAATGATGTCTTAATGTGGATATGGAGATCAGCGCACATTGAAGCAGATCAGGCGTGGACAGAAATTCTTCAAATTGTTTTTCCTGTTGGGTATAGAAAGGAGGCGATGCGAGTGGCACATGAGCTACCACTTGGAGATCATTTCGGGGTTAGGACATTACAGGCTGGAATACAAAGATACTTTCACTGGCCTGGACTACACAAAGATGTAGTTGAATTTTGCCAGATGTCTCAAACATGTCACACAGACAGTAATAAACCTGCAACTTTAATACCTATTCCAACATTTGAGGAACCTTTCACAAGAGTCTTGATAGATTGTGTAGGCCCCTACCTCAAACAAAAAGTGGAAATAAGTATTTATTAACAATAATGAATGTGTCGACTAGATTTCCAGGGGCAGACCCATTATGCAGCATCACAGCTAAAAGAGTTGTAGAAAAATGCTTATTTTTTTTACTAGGTATGGACTACCAATAGAGATCCAGACAGATCAAACCTCACATCCGAACTATTCACGGAGATGATGGATAACTTGGGAATAAAGCAATTCAAATTTACTGCGTACTATTTGGAATCACAGGGAGCATGAGAAGATGGCATCAAACACTGAAGACCATGTTGAGGTGTTATGGTCAGGATTATCCAGATGATTGCGATAAGGAAATTCTTTTGAACTGTTTGTGATCACAGATGCACAGAATGAATTGACCAAATTCAGTCTATTTAAATTAATTTGTGGGCATAAAGTAAAAGGACCATTAACATTGGTTAAGGAGAAATTAATAAGTCAGAATTCAGAGACCATCCATTTGGATGATGTGTCAAATTTTAGGGAACGATTAAATAGAGCTGGAGAGTTGGGTAGACAGCATTTAAAAGTATTGCAGCATACAATGAAACAGGAAGTGGATGAGAAATCATAAATTGGCAATTTTGCAATTGGGAGTAAAGTATTGTGTTACTTTCAGTAACAGTTGAACCTTGAAAAGCAAGTTTTGGCGTACCTTATCAATTGGGAAATATTGAATGAGGTGAACTATTTGATACGGACTCCAGACAGGATGAGATCTCACGGAGTGTGTCATGTGAATATTCTCAAAAGGTATTTTGGCAGGAAAGGAAAGCAAGAGGAGAAGGTGTTAATGATTACAGCACAGAAGGAAGAACCAAGTTCAGAGGATTCTGAATTGGATCTTCCTCAAATCAAATTGGAGAATGAGGAAGTTGTCAAAAATTGGGATGAATTATTGAGTTACCTTACACAAGAAAAGAAAAGTGACCTGAAAGAGTTTTTACTATCTTGTGGAGAGATATGCTGCAAAAACTGGGAAGTACGAACATAATTGTGCATGATGTAGACACAGGAGATGCTGTTCTGATTAAGCAACATCGTTATGGCCATGACTGTCCAAAATTGGCACAGGTTCAGAAGGAGATAGAGCGCACACTCCAATATGTCACAATCGAAATGAGTTACAGTGACTGGAGTTCACATATAGTCATGGTACCAAAGCCAGATGGTACCCAACGGTCATGTGTGGACTATCACAAAGTCAGTGCCGTTACAAAGACTGATGCGGATCCAATTCCATGTTTGGAGAACTGTGTCGAAAAAGTGGGAGAAGCTACTTACATTTCTAAGTTGGATTTGCTCAGAGGCTACTGGCACGGACCTCTGTCAGAGAGAGCAAAGGCAATTTCGGCTTTCATAATGCCAAATGGGCAGTTCAAATTGTGGCATTTTGTATGAAAAGCGATCCAGAAACATTTCAGAGACTGATAATAAGGTCATTGCCTGATTACCCAACTGTGTGGTCTACGCTGATGACCTGATGATTTTTAGTCACTCATGGAAGGAACATTTAGAGCATTTATCAGACTTGTGCGATCAACCTCAGAAGGCAGGCTTGGTGGTAAACTTAGCTAAAGGAGACTCTATCCTTGGTTTTTTTTCGCAGGGACATTAAAACGGGGCCAAGCTCATATCAGTCTGGTTTGGTACAGAGATGAAAAGGATTTTTAGAGGCCTTTTGTTTATATGGAAACAAATGAGACTTCAGGCCAAAGTGGTCATGCTTTATAAGTGACCAGTATAATGAACGGAGAGTGGTGAGCTATTTTAGCTGAACTTGCTGAGCTGATTTGAGCTGAGCAGTTTTCAGTTGAGTTTTGAACTGGGAAGTTCATCTGGAGCTGTGTGGAAACTCTCTCTCGTTTCTGACCTTCAATTTCAACCTGGAAGTATTTGTTCCATTTGTACTGTTTTTTATTGGGAGTTTGATTATTGGGACAGTTGTGTATGCTCGGAGCAGCATAAGTAAGTTTAGTTGAATTGGTTGAATTCTGTCGTGATTCTTTATTCTGTTCTTTGTGTTTCATTGTGTAATTTTATGAATAAAGTTTTTGCCTGTTTTAAAATGTAGTAGTCATCCTAGCTAAATTACTCCTATTTCAATTCTCTTTCCCAGTCCCTTTCCAACATGGCCATCCTTGGCGTCCTAAATTGCCACAACGAACCAAACCATGGTTTGGAAGAACAAGATCTCATCTGTCTCCTGTGTAGCCTACACCCCGGGACTCAACATTGAATTCTCCAATTGCAAATAACCTCCCTTCCAATCCCCCGACTCCCTTCCCAGACCCTCCCCTCCCTTCCATTCCTCTGAGCAAGCTTTTGTCCAGCTACCTACCAACCCATCACCTCCCGCAGATACCCTTGATCTGTGTTCACTTATCCCCCACCTCGTCACTCTGCCTCCTCCTCCCTCACCCGCCACTTTATCTATCGACTCCCTTACTCCCATCCACAGTCCTGATGAATGGTTATATCCAAGGCGTTCACTTCTCAACGTCTTGATGCTGCCTTGCTTATATTGTTCTTCCAGCTTCCTGCGTGTGTATTTTGTATTCCAACATCTACTGTCTTTTTTAAAATTGTCTTCTTGTGTAATAGGCAGGAGTGAGTGAACGCATTGCCCCTCTTGTTATCCAACAGATCAGATGGGCGGAATGGCTTTTTTATATTACTGTGAAACCAGCTAGAGTTGCTGAAGGAGTTCCTCTTTCTTTTAACCATGGAAATATTTAATGTCCAGCAGTGCTTTTGATCAATGTTACCTTTACGTTAGCAGCACAAGCTTGAATGTTGTCCAGATTTGATACCTGAGTACGTTAGGAGGTGACTCATTGTTCTAAACATTGTATAATCTTCACAGAACATCACACCTCTGATCGTATGACAGAGGGAAAGACATTGATGACGCAGCTGAAGATGTTTATGCCGAAGAAGCTACCCTGAGGATTGCCCACAGGGATATCCAGGGACTGGGAGGATTGGTGTCCACCAGCCCCATTGTGTTCTGAATGATTCAACCAGTGGGGAGTTTACAACTAATTCATATTAAGTTAAATTCTGTTCAGTCTCCTTGACATCTCGCTCAATCAAATACTGCCATGATATCAGGGCCAGTCACTTTATGCTGTGTTCATATCTTCTATCCATTTCAATAGGCCAAGGTATATGTATGGGGAGTCTTTCCTTCTCTCAGAGGGTAGTGACGGTTGGGACCAGACAGTTGAGGAGGCCAAAGCACTGAAATGTTTGGGGGGTGCGAGTGGGTGTCAGTGGATTTTGACCCGTCAGAGAGTCGAGGGCTACAAAGAATTGGCATAAAAGAGAAATTGCGGCCGAGTACAGATAGCCCTGACTTACTGAATGGAAGTGCAGGTCTGAGGGGCTATGTAGCCTGGTTTTATTCCAGTAAACCCCATAGTCTAGTCACTTTTCGGCCTCTTCCATTTCCTGTGTTACTGACTTCAAGCAGCTGAATAGACTGATCCTGTTGCTGTGTATCTGGATACTGGTGCTGCATGATCTGGTTACAGTTTTATAGGCCCGAGAGGTTTATTGGCCTCCTCCTGTAATTGTATATCAGGCTCCAGGGGCTGAAACCCTCATTCTGAAACCCTATTGCTCCTGCAGGTCTCCCCTCTCTCCCTGCATATTTGTTACTCCCATTCCTGTTGACTCTTTGGGGGCCTATATTACAACTCCAACACCTCACCATTCCATTCCTATTTCTTAACTCCACCCACAAAGCCTCATTGGGTGATCCATCAGTTATTTTATCTCTGATTACTGCTGCGGTACTCCCCTTCATCAGAAATGCAACTCCCCCTCCCCTCCTTCCACCATCTCTGTCTCACCTAAAGCACCTGTTCCCAGCACATTAAGCTGTCAGTCCTTTCCATCACCTAGCCATATTTCTGTAATGGCTATAATTTTCCAGTCCCACCTACCTATCCACACCCTGAGTTCATTGGCCTTACCTGTCAGCCTTCGTGCATTGAAACAGATGCAATTTAATCCAAAAGGCACTACTTTCTCTCTGTCGTTTTCCAGCCTAACCTTACTATTTCTGATTACTGTATCTCCTTCCACTTGCCTCCCTGCTCTTGAGGATATGACCACTTGCTAATCTAGTTTAAACCCTCCCTTGTAACCCGAGCAAAACTGCCCGCCAAGATATTGGAATCCGCTTCAGTGCAAATCTCTGACGTTAATCTCCCTCTCCGGAGATTATCACTGTCAAGGTATTTTTAAAGAATGATTCTCCTAGCTCTCTGTACTTATGCTGCAGGACCTCATTCCTATTCTACGGATATCATTTGTGCCAACGTGCATAATGATTTCTTCTGCTCACCCTCCCCTTGAGAATGTTCTGCAGCCAATTGGAAACATCCTGGACCCTAGCACCTGGAGGTAACGCACCATCCTGGATTCCCGTTTGCGACCACAGAATCTCTGATCTGTCCCATTAACAATCGACCCTCTTAACTTTAACGCCTGTTTACCTTTACCCTTTCCCGCTGTGCCCAAGAGCCAGTGGTCGTAAAACCAACCTGGCAACTGCTGCTTTCCCCTGAACGGACATTGCCCCCAACAATCCAAAATGGTCTACTTGTTTTCGAGGGTAATAACCACAGGGGATTCCTGCAATTCCTGCCTACTCCCTTTGCCATTCATGGTGGTCACCGATCTACTCTCTGCCTGGAACATGACAGGAAGCAAGGAACGCCTGTTGGATTAAATTGTGTTCATTGAAATACAACAGGACTGACAGGTAAGGCTAATGAACTCAGGACGATGAACGTTGGACTGGAATATTACAGTCATTAAAGAAACATAACTAGGGGCGTGTCTATGAATTTGTCAGTATCTCAGATGATCCTCAGTGCATCCTAGATTAGATTACCTACAGTGTGTAAACAGGGCCTTTGGTCCAACAAGTTCGCACCGACCCACCGAAGAGCAGCCCACCCTGACCCACTCCCCTACACGCAACACTACGGGTAATTAAGCATGACCAATTCACCTAAACTGCACATCTTTGGACTGTGGGAGGAAACCGCAGCACCCAGAGGAAACCAATGCAGACACGGGGAGAATGTGCAAACTCCACGCAGTCAGTTGCCCGAGGCAGGATTTGAACCTTGATCACTGGTGGTCTGAGTTAGCTGTGCTAACCCATGATCCAACTTGCCGCCCAGCGTCGCTCCCTAACACGGTCTCCCAGGAGCTGAAGCTGGGTGCAGTGCCCACACGTGTAGCCATCAGGGACGGTTGAATTCTCCCTGAGCTACCACATCTCACAAGATGGAGCGTGCAACTGCCCTAAATGCCATCTCGACTGCTGTAACAATAAAGATAAAAGAACTTTATTAGAGTTTACCTGTACATTTCGCTGAGCTGAGCTATCCGAAGCCTGTCATGTCAAAGCTTTCCTGCTTACTCTGCTACCAACGGCATGTCTCTCTACCCCTCCAAATTTAATTTTGGTCAGGGAAGGAAGGAGACACCACAGTGATGTAGTGTTTAGGTCTTCAGCACTCCTTGACACCTGGCCGCAGACTACCTGCTCCCCAGTGCAGGTCTGCTCTTGGCCTTGGAGGGTGTCTTGCTGACGTCTTTCTTCTGGTAGTGGTGATTGTGTCGATGCAAATCCTCACCCTAACAGGCAATCCGTGTTGTTACAGTCCTCTCGTACTTTCAGTCTATTTGTATTGCGTTTATGAATTCCTTGAATCCCTCAATTGCATTCCAAACTGTGTCTCATTCCATAGTTAGAGAGGTTGATGTTCTTGTGAATACAAGTTTATTGGAAAAGAACACCATTAGACGTAGGGACAACAATATGTCTGTCCGCTCAGTGAGTCTGCTTTTCCTTCGATTAGGTTATATTATTTTGTTAATCCCCCATTCCACTTTCCTGTCATTTCCCCGTAACGCTTGTATAAAAATCTGTCTGTCTCAGCCTTGAAGATATTTAATGATCCAGCCTCAACAACCCTCCGAATTTTCTACAATTGTTTCCCTCTCACTGATGTGAGACTTAGTGGTCTTTAATCTGGTGATTTACCCACTCCATCTTGCATAAAATTCCAATTCTTCCTCAGCTCCTGTGTCAATTTGCTCAAGGGTCAAACGGTCACTCTCCCTGAATCCAGGAACTGCTTCTCCAAACTGAAGACCGATTCGAAGGGTGTGTTTAACATATTCTCTGGTTCTGCGAACAGGCTGTCCCCTTAGTCTCTAAAACTCCCATTCTTTCCCGCGTTATCCTCTTCCCCTTAATAAACCAAAAAAAAATGACTGTGGATTCTTGCTAATCTTACCCGTTAATGTTTTATCAACCCTCCTTCGGCTCTTCCACTGATAGTTTAAGTTTAGCCCTCCACTTGCTATATTCTTTTAGGACCTTCATTGACCTGCTCACTTGGTACCAGATTTAAGCTTCTCTTTCCTTTTCATCCTGTTCGGAATTTGTGTCGACATCTGATATTCTCTGGATTTGTTTTCCTAAATTTTATATTCGGTGTAACATGCTGGACCGACACTGTCATCAATTCCATTTTAGTCAAATGATCCCCCCACCCACGCCCAACCTTGTTCTGCTACAGTTTCACACAGAAACAATTGCACTTGGGCCAGATCCTGTCATTTGTTCCATAAAATCTGTCTCCTCAATGCAAAAAGCTCTTATTTTTCTAACATTTTGGGGGTCTTTTCATTCGCAAAGTCAAAATGTGTGATATCGCATTCACTGGTCCTGTAATGTTCTCCCACCTCCGCCTGGAACAGCTGACTGGCTTTATTCCCCACAGTGAGGCCCAGCACTGCACGGCCCATTGTTTAAGCTGCTCTATGTTGATACAAGAAACTCTCTGGAATAAATTTAAAAACACCTGCCCCTCTTAAAAATTTATCACTGATCGAATGAATGTTTGGAATTGAAATGCCTGAATATAACTATCCTATTATTGTTTTACACACCTCAATAACTTGGTTTCATACCTGCTCCGGTACTGTCCTTTATCTGGGGGTCTATAATATATCGCTAGCAGTTTTTCTGTCATGGTTTTGATCCTGAGCTCGAACCACCAAGTCTCTTTAGAAGATCCTTTCAAGATATCGTCCCTTCTTACGCCAGTAACTAACTCCATAATTAATAAGCCACCACCTCCTCTTTTACCCTCTCTTCAGTCCTGACTCTTGTGCTGGTACCACAGAATATTGAGTTGTTAGCTCCGACCTCCCTCAAACACATCTCTGTAATGGCAAAATGTCACACTTCCACATGTCACCTCGTTTTCTTATCATATCTGTCTGTCTGATAATTTTACCAGCATCAAGGTAAAGCACATCCAAGCTGGAATATATCACCTTGAATACTCTGTACTTCGGGGTTCTTCAGTCATTCACTGTTCGTTATCAACCTGTCCAATTCATGAACCAAAACTGTAACTCTGGGACTGAATGAATATTTGTTGAATGTGAAATTCCTTTTTAGTAAATGTGTTCATCAAATGCAACTTTCCAGAACTGAACAGTCAGCTCCAGATACAACGAGTTTCTGCTGATTAGTTCCCTGCTCAGTGTGCAGAGGGGACAGCCCTCAGTGATGGAGAAAGTGAGGACTGGTGATCAGAGTCGAAAATTGTGGCGCTGGAAAAGCACAGGCAGTCATGCTGCATCTGAGGAGCAGCAGAGTCAAAGCTTCCCATGTTTTCCATTCCATAATACACAGGATATAGGGAACCATACTTGCTCAGGAAGGCAGCACTATACAGAGTCCTGAAATGGAAAGCCGTCAATCATTTGGTTGGACAGGGAGTAAAAAGTTGAGGTGAAATACAGACTGTTTGAAGTACAAACATAAGGATAAATAAATCCCTCGGCCAGACGGGAAACTCTCTAGGTTACTACAGGAAGAGAGCGAAGAGATTTCTGTGCCTTTGTCGATGGTCTTTGCACCTTCACTCTCCACTGGAGTAGCGTCGGTTGATTGGAGGGTGGCAAATGTAATCCCTTGTTCAGGCAAAGAAACAGGGATTTTCCTGAGAATGACAGACCAGTCAGTCTTACATCAGTATTGGGCAAACTATTGGAGAGGATTCTGGAAAAACAAGGTTTGATTAGAAATAGTCAGCATGGATTTATGAGGGGCAGGTCATACCTCACAACTCTTATTTGATTATTTGAGGATGGGATGAAGCACACTGAAGAAGGTAGAGCAGTGAATGTGGAGTGCATGGATTTTAACAAGGTGGTAGTTTCATTCAGAATGTAAGGAGGCATGGTATACAGGGAGACCTATCTGCCTGGATATAGAATTGGCTAACCCATAGAATACAGAGGGCGGTGGTAAATGGGAAGTATTCAGTATGGAACTAGGTGAGCAGTGGTGTTCCATAAGGATCGGTTCTGGCACCTCTGCTGTTTGTGATTTTCATAAATGACGAGGATGACGAAGTGGAAGGGTAGGTTAGTAAGTTTGATGATGTAACACAGGTTGGTGGAACTGTAGATAGGGTGGAGGGCTGTTGTAGTTTGCAACAGAAACATTGACAGGATGCAATAAAAGCTGCGAAGTGGCAGATGGTGTTCGATATGGAAAATGGGATACGATTCATTATGGAAAATCGAATTTGAATGCAGAATACAGGGTTAAAGGCAGGATTCTTCCATTGTGGAGGAACAGGGGAATCATATGGTTCATGACATAGCTCCCACAAAGTTGCTACCCAGGTTAATAAGGTTGTTAAGGATCTGTTTGATGTGTTCATTAGCCGAGGGATTGAGTTTAACAGCTGCGAGGTTATGCTGCTACTCTATGGAGCCCTGGTGAGACCAACTTAGAATATTGTGATCAGCTCTGGTTGCCTCGTTATAGGAAAGACGTGGAAGCTTTGGTGAGGGTGCTGAGGAGATTTATCAAGATGTTGCCTGGACTGGAGGGCATGTCTTACAAAGAAAATTTGAGGGAGCTAGGGTGTTTTCTCATTGGAACGAAGGAGAATGGAACGTGACTTGTTCAAGATGATGAGAGACATCGATAGAGTGGATAGCCATTTACTTTCTGCCAGGGTGGAAATGACTCTCGACGGGTATGATTTTAAGGTAATTGAAGGAAGGTTTAGGGGTGATGTCAGAGTTAGGTTTTTTTCACAGAGGAGTGGGTGTGTACAAGGAACAGCCAGCAGTTGCAGTAAAGTCAACTATATTAGGGATATATAATTGGATAGGTACATGAATGATAGTATAATGAAAGGTATGTATGTTAGTTTGATCTTAGAGTAGGATCAAAGGTCGACGGAACGTCAAAGACCGAAGGGCCTGTACAGTGCTGCACTGTTCTGCACTGTTCTGTGTTACCAGTTTCACCCAGCTTGTGGATTGTCATCAGTTGTTGAATGTGTGAGGGAATGATGTGTGTGAGATCAGGAAGCTGTGGAGCGGTGTAAGGCCAAATCCTCCAGTTATGGTGTGCATTGTTACAGTCACCTGAAAGCCAGTATAATATGTGTGGTAACTTAAACCAGACAGAATCCGTCAAGTTCAGTTATTAATGTGATTTTTGGATTGCCGTTTGCTGCTGGTTACTTCACATACGTTCTACTGTGTGACCCATGTAGTAATCTCTGACCATTCACAGAGATGTACAAATTTATTTTGACACTGGAGAATGTGAAGGTGACATTTATTAGATATGGATTTAGAGGTTTCTTTGTGAGGCACAAGACACTGCAATAGATTGTCAACTTGTTAACGTCTTCACCCGGAGTGCAGGTGTATGGAATCTTGGAGGCAGGTCAGATTTCATCACCGTGGGTAACTTGTATGGTGTAATTCTGGCTCTCCATGTCAACACGTCTGCTCTCTGGGCCAGGCTCTGACTGAAGATGAATTTTAAAACTTGGTTGCTGGTCAGCCATTAGTATTTAACCTGGACAACATTTGTACCTACACTGAGATCAGTTGGCGTGTCCTCCCCCTGCCCAAGGTGGATTCCAAATTATTTGTTTTGAAGTAATGTTTGACTGACTGCCCCGAACCAGGTTAGAAACTCAATGTACAGATTTTGGAAAAGGCGACTGAGTCTCTGTGTATCTCAGGCAGCTGTGAGGTCCAAGAACACTGTAAATGATTTCAGATCTATTGAAGCAATTTTCAGCGTAGCTCATTGCAAGGTGGTGAGTTTACTGAGCCGAACAATAGTCGGATGTTTGCTATATTCCATGAATTGGGCAAAAATAAGATGTGAACGATAATCATTCAACTGAACTAGAATCTGATCAATCAATTCTGTTGATTCTATATTTATGGAACTAAAATATAAACTCCTGTCAAGATTTTCTAACACAGAAATAAAGTACGTACATTTTATTTTATCGAAGAAAGAACATACATCTTGTGGTAATCAGAATTAGACATTCAATGTCAGGATTCAAAGCAATGTTTTGCCACTCCAATATTTTTAAAGTGGTTGGTTTCTGAATGATAACATGTTCAGAGTGAGAAAACGACTGAACATACAAATAGAATTAGCGTTCTTATACATTTGTATGTAAACAATCAGTTTAATTTCTCACTGAAATGTACGATCTTCAGCTATTTGCCAGCAATTTAAAAATTTCAATGATTTACCATGGACTGTGAACATTAAACTAAATCAATTATTTGTGCTTTCAAATTTTACTGAATAATAATTTGAAAACTGCCAATTTTTAGAATGAATGATGTTTAATATGAAACGTGGAGAGTAAAAAAAAAGCAACGAACATAATATTGTGTCAGTGAAAAGTCAAAGCTTTCCAAAGAGTTTTTGACAAAGGAATGATATACTTGTTTTAGTAATGGGAATACAACATGTAAAATATTCATGTTCAGACTAGTAATTAGACTTCATAATGAAGCTGACCTTGCAATACTTGCATTTTAAATGCTTACGCTGCACCAAGTAATCAGATATTTGTGAGCATTTACATAGTGAAATAATTGGATACTGACTTTTATTCACAGCTGACACATGATAGAGTACAAAACTTTAAAGTACAGGAGGAACCCTTGGCCATTACGTATGCATCAGTTCCAAACATATCTCTCAAGCACCTCCCATTTGCCAGCCCTCTCTCTGTTGCCCGTTAAATTCATAATTTCCAAATATATATCCAGTTCTCTTTTGAATCTTCATCCTCAACTTTCCCAAACATTCAATTCCAATTCGTAACAACTCTCTAAATAAAGACGGTTTTTTTCCTTATTTCACTTCTAGCTCTTTTACTGACAACCTTGAAATTAGAATTCCTTGATGCTATAATGCCTACTAATAGAGTATTCTTTTTCTACTCTGCAACGTTTTTCATACTTTTGAGCACCGCAATAAATTCACATCTTTGTCTGTTCTGCTCCAGGAAAAATAAGCCTTGCAAGAACTTTAACAAACACTACAACGGAAAAACAAGCAGAAAATTAGTCTCCAGGATATATGAACATCCGCTAGCTACAAAAGACATGATCCCAATACGAATACCTTACGTACTGATGAGGAAGTACGCCACTTGACTAGGTCTGCATATCTATCCTAGGACAGGCCAAACAGAGACAAGCACAAGAATTCCTGGAAACATGGCATTCCAACCGGAACTCCATCAACAAACACATCAATTTTGACTCCATCTATCATCCTCTGAGAAAAAGGGCAGGAAATGACATCATGGACACCAGTAATTACACTACCAACTCAAGGAAACCGAAACATTTAAATAGAAAGTGGGAGATAATACCAGCACTTCACTGGATGCTCACTTACTGAGTACAGTCAATGGGACAAACTAGGAACTGCCTTTAGCTATTGCTTCAGAATATATCTGAGTGTTCGTGGCTGCCATAGAATAATTGAATGAAAATGCGAGCCTGCACCACCAAGTGCATATCCAAAGGCGTTTTTTAACATTTGTGAGATTACCTGATCAATCACCCGCCTAGGAAATGCATTCCAGACATGTGCTATTAGTGGCAGAAATGCGGCTCAGTGATTAGCACACCTGCCTTAGAGCGCTGGGGACCCAGGTTTGATTCCAGCTTTGGGTGACTGCCTGAATGGATTTTGCACATTCCCCCCATATCCGCGTGGGTTTCCTGTAGGTACTCCGATTTCCTCCCACCATCCAAAGATGTGCAGGTTAAGTGAATTGGCCATGCTAAATTGCCCAAAGTGTTCAGAGACATGTAGGTTAGGTACATTAGTCAGGGGTAAATATAGGAGGAATGTGTTTGGGTGGATTACTCTTTGGAGGATCAGTGTGGACTTTTTGGGCAGAAGGGCCTGTTTCCACACATAGGAAGTTTATATTCTATGTCTGTGCCACCCTCTCAGTTCAATACAGACTCCAGAAATCCCCTCTCAATCCCCTGTCTTTCACTTTAAGTATGTTTCCTTTTGTTTTTGACCGTTAGAGTAAGGGAAACAGCGGCTGTCTGTTCGTCCTCTCCATACCCTTTATTCCCTTGTACACCTGTACCATGTTCCCTCCTCAACCTTCCCTGCTTCAAAGAAAAAAGGAGCAAGTTTAGCCCTCGCTCTTCAAAGTTTGAGTTGTCACTTGTCTTGTTAATTTAGATGTGCATCCTCTCACATTTATCAGTGTTAAACTTCATCGGCCATAAATCTGGATATTGAAATCATCTGTTTATATCGTCCTGTAGCCTAACCCTGTCCTCCTCACTGTGAAGCACCCAGCTAATCTTTGTGTCATCCCCAACATTAGTTATCATTCCACTTCCATCCATCTTCCACATTCTCACCATCATCATTTATGAATATCACAAACAAACCTTGATCTCCTTCCTGTTCTCCACATGTTATTTACAAAGGAATAATTAAGAATTCCAGTCTCTTGTTGTTCTTATTTTGGGGAATTTACAGAGTGATGTAGTTTACACCTATTATGAGGGAGCTGCAAATACCATTTGCGACACAAAGTTAAATTCACCTTTTACACTCTGTCCCTCAGCATGTCTTATTCATAAAGCGTGTAACTAAATTAGGGAGAATTCGGTTTGGCACCTTGCACTGGAACATTAGCCTGTTGTGTGGCACTGTCCTTTGTAACAATAGTGAAAACTGAAGAATTTTTTCATCTGCAGGATGGACACTGATTAATTTCTTGAATCAGCTAATGTGATGAGGAAATATATTCAATTAAATTCCATGTTATGGACAAACTGCAGGAGATCAAATCATATTCTCATGTCTACCTTGGATTGGAAGCATATACATACTGTTAAAAAAAAATCAAAAATGTTGAGACACAACACTGGGGGGTGGGGGGTGGGGAACACGTCACCTGCATTTGATGGAGATACAAACTACAGAGTGCATGTACAATCTGATAAAGAATCAAGTGATAGAAAAAGAAGTGCATCAAATTTTAATTTTCAATGGAATCCGATCCCAATTTTCCTGAACAGTGGTGGTTTTCACCCAACCTCACTTTTCCAAAAACAAGCTTTACCCAGTCACTAAAACATCATTAGCCATTCTTCCTCCCCTTCCTACTCTTTTTTACACTCCTACTTCCCTTGCACGACCCCTTCTGCTGCCACATACTCTTCCACTGATGATATCTCTTCACACCCTTCTTCTGCCACTCCCACTGTAAATTACACCAGTTCACTAGTTACTCCCACTTCCACTGGCCATCCCTTACCCCTTTTTGCTTTCCAACTGGGGTGATGGGAGCTCCTGGCTTCTGTGCTGCTATTGGTCATCAGTGAATGATGAGATTGAGATGATCAATGCCCAATGTTTAATCGTGTATGTCTGTCATTGTCCAATGCACCGTGAATAGGGTGAGATATTTCCCTATACAGAGTGGAACGTATTTTTCCTGTCTCTGTGTCACAGCACTTAACCAAGCACCCTCATCCCAAATAGGAAATAACTCTCCTCAGAATCAGAAGTCCATGCATCTGTTTGTCCTTAAACGTTGCGAGATCAGTGACCACATTGTTCAATAAGCCGTGTTCTAGCCTTTTTCTCTTTAGTATTTTAACTTATTTCCAATGTCAGTTGAGGTGAGATCAGAGTAACTTCCCTTGCCATCAAAGTAGCGTTTGATTCATGTAGCATCATTCCCCTCAGCAAACTGTGGTTAATGGAAATCAGAGGAAATTCTGTGCTGGTAATTTCCTCAATGAACAATGACACCTTACCCAGAGCTATTGGGAATGACAAATAAACTCTGCCCTTGCTAGTGCCTTCCAAAACCATGGATGGATTTGTTTTATTAATAACATCAAGATACATTCAGTTTTCACAGTTTGGTCTAAAGTCTCAGAAAAGTAAGACCTTGCTGGTTGAGTGTCACCCCAATGAAATCAGAGCATTACAATAAGGTAACGATTCAGATTATCTTCAATCATTTACTTTCTGAGGACTGGTCGTGCGGTGTCATTGCCACTGAGATCAACATTTTCTCTGTGTAACAGCATCACATCACATTGGCTCAAGGCTGTACCATTCCCCAATTCTACTTCATTCTCCAGCTCATTCGCCATGCTCACCAGATATACGAGGCACACAAGATGGAATAACTTAGAGATGCCTATGGGCCTCTGGAATCTGCCACACCACCATGCCCTGTGCTCTGACTCCATCCCTCCCCCAAGCCCACCTCCTGTGGTGTATTCACCATCCCTCCTAACCTTCCACGCTCTAATGCTGAATGTTCTGTACTCAGCAAAGGTCTCAGTTTTATCCCTCTGTGCCCCCACTTTAATGAATTTCAGGCACGACATTATGTTGAACTCCTCTTCCACCATCTTCTCCTCGGTGTCCATTTCTTTGGACAAACGTCCACTCCCCATCCCATAGACCCTTCGCCCAGCTCCAACACTCTCCCTCCACCTGGATCCATTCCTCTGGCATTTACTTGAACTCAATATGCTCATTGAGAACTTTCCATCTGAGTTTAGTTGTCTTAAATTCTCTGTATTCCCCCTCTCCCTATCCAACCTATCACCCTCTGATCAGACTGTACGCTGTATGCTTCAATCAACCCTGGCTATGTTATTCAGCCTGTGCCGATAAGGGAGGTGCTGCTGCAGTCTGGTGGACCCACCTCTACATTTCAGAGGCTGAGTGCCAGCTCTCAGATACCTCCACATGTCACCTGCTGGTCCATCACTCTACCATGGCACATCAGGCTATTTTATTTACTAAATCTGACCACATTTCACCTGGAGATTCCCACTCACTGGCCCACACCTCCCCCCCCCCTCACTCACCCCCACCTAACAGTCCCGAAGCTGATGGCCCTCTGATAGCAGAGTTCGCTTTTATCTCCTCCTGAAAATCCACAAACAGAACTGCCCATGCAGACCCATTGCTTCAGCCTGCTCCTCCCATACAGAGGGGTTGCATGGATACATACGTGGGCCCAAGTTATACCTGTTTCTTCATGGGGTACGTAGGTCATTCCATTTCCAGTTCTATTCCAGCCCCCATCCATAACTCTTTCTCCAATATGTAGATATTATCATCGCTGCTGCTCCTCTTTCTTGTCCAGAATTGGAAAAGTTCGTTGTTTCCAATTTGCACCTCTCCCTCACATTCACCTCTCTACCTCTGACTCCTCCCTTCCTTTACTCGATATCTCTGCTTCTATTTCTGAGGATAGACCAGTCACTGATATCCAGTAATAACCGACCAACTCCCACAGCTACCTGGAGTATGCATCCTCACACCCTGTTTCCTGCAAAGGCTCCATTCCATTCTCTCAGTTCCTCCGTCTCCACCGCATTGCTTCTGATGATGTCAACTTCAAACATGTGGCCTCTGATATGTCCACCTTCTTCCTGAACTGAGAACTCCCCAGCACTGTTATTGACAGGGACCTCAACCAGTTCCGACCCATCTCCTGCACTTCTACCCTCAGCATCTTTCTTCCCTGCTGCAACAACGTTAGAGTTTCCCTTATCCTTACCTACCATCCCACCAGCATTCACATGCAGAAGATCATCAGTCTGCATTCCCCCACCTCCAGCGAGATGCCAACACCAGACACATATTTGCCTCCTCTCCCCTTTCCAGCTTCTGAAGTGACCATTTCCTCCAGGACACCCTGGTCCACTCGTTATTCACTGCCCACACCTCTCCCCCCCACACACACACCACCTCCCCCAGGCCCCACCACAGGTACACTTCACTTTCCTCTGCCGAAGCTGTTACACTTTCCCATTTACCTCCTCCCTCGTCATTATCTAAGGTCCAAACATACCTTCCAGGTGAAGCAGCATCCTACCAACATTTCCCACAATCCGGTCTACTACATTCGCTGCTCACATTGTGATCTGCTCTACATTGGGGAAACTAAAGGTAGACTGGGTGACCACTTCACTGAATATCCAAGCTGTACCTCTGCAAAAGACCCTGAGTTTCCAGTTGCCTGCCAGTTTAATACCCCATCCTGTTCCCTGGCCAGTATCTCTGCGTCAGGCTTGCTGCAGTGTTCCAGGACATTTCAACGCAAGCTAGAAGAACAACACCTCATTTTCCGCGGGTGGACCCTGCAGCCATTCAGACTCAAAATAATGGTCAATAATTTTAGGGACTGAACTCCTCAATGCCCCCTACCCAGACACTAGGCCTAGTTCTCACGTGACCTTCCATTACTCACTCCCTATTGTTAGATACTAACAGTTTTCATGAACAGTTATTCAGCTTCTGCTGTATATTAATCAACAATTTCAGGGCTACATGCTGAATTTGGTTACATATGAACAATAAATCTTCGGGTAAAAAATGAGGTCTGCAGATGCTGGAGATCACAGCTGAAAATGTGTTGCTGGTGTTAGGACGGAGCTACCGTCCCTGGTGTTCGTTTGAAGGAGAGAAACACTGGATCTGATTCAAAATATAAGCTTTTACTGAGAGAGAGACGTACACAATACAGTGAGATGCTTACTGCTCACTGGAGAAAGCGCCTTCTGATCTATTGTTCTCTTTGTCTAGCTTTTAGCCCCTCGCATCCCAGTGCTACATCCTTATTTGGTAAGAAGCGGTATACTCTAATAGGATTGGTCCCAAAAGAGATAACATTCAGTTACCTCAGTATGAGCTACGTGCAATCTAACACGGTTTCAATGTCCTGTTATCTGTTCACCTTCCCTGTGGCCTCATTATGCCATCAGTGTTCAGTCTGTTCTTAGTGTAACATAATGGCTTACTGTTGTCTAGTGAAGCTAACAATTTCCAGACTTGCTAATACTACCTTACGTGAGCACTACCTAACAATAAAGTTTCTGAACACAACCTAACCTTAATAATGCTTCCTAACACTGGTTAAAGCACAGCAGGCCAGGCAGCATCTAAGGAATAGGAATTCGACGTTTCGGGCATTCGAATTTTCCTGATGAAGGGCTTATGCCTGAAACGTCGAATTTCCTATTCCTTGGATGCTGCCTGATGTGCTGTGCTTTAACCAGCAACACATTTTCAGCTACATATGGACAATGTAGTCCTTTCCTGTTCCTATAATAGTTGGTGTGTCTGTGACACCTGTGTTACGGCCGAAATCTGTTTCTTCTTTAAGATTCAAAGGAAAAAAGAATATTTTTTCTGATGATCCTGTAAATCTCAGGAACTCCACTTTGTTTAAAAAGACATTTTAGAGGCAGCTGAAATTTCATGAGATAATAGGAATAGATTATTTATGGTGGAGCACTCTGTGACCATGTTGAGCAAACTTGTCTACCCTGTCTCCAAAGGTTTTGATTTCATATCACAGAATTATTTACAGCAAAAGTGGGGGGAACTCAACCCATTGTCTCTTCCAGCTTGGAATGACTATCTCTACTGTTAGTCTCCTGTATTGTCCCCATTGCCCTTCACATTTTGTTACGAGTGTCTGCTTTTTTATTGTCAGTATCCTGACAGATATGAACAATATGATAAATCTCAAACAAAAAGAAAATCAGAACTTAGAGGGCAAGCTCAGCAGGTCTGGCAGTATCTGTGAAGAGAAATCAAAGTGAATGTTTCAGGCCCGGTGACCCTACTCGATCTGTATTCCCAATGATTAAATGGTGTGTGTATAAAATATAGTTCACTTTATCACATTTAATATTATTCTTTTAGTTCACATTGTCATTCAGCATTGCATCACCCAAATGTTGGCTGTTTCCTTGTTATGCATTAGATTTAATTCTGTCTGTCAGAAAGAGGGATGATGACTGGAGAATATCATTGTACTGCCCATGCAGTCTCCACAGGCACTGCTCCCATTCCGCCCTATCTCCCACCCAATATCATGTTCACTCGAACCTGACTCATTAATTCATAAGTCTAAATGAATACTTTCATTATAATTATCCCTTTTAGTTTTGGACAGATGCCAAAATGCGTAAAAAAATACGGTTTACATCAAATAAAACTGCATTTAGAAGTCTGTCAATTTATATAAATTAATTACTGAAGCATATTCCCTATGGAAGTTCAAAAGTTGCCTTATTAGAGCAGTGAGAGGAATATTCAGAGAAGTCCACACTTCCTGTCTATGTTCAGGGCGGCTGTGCCCAGTAACAGTCTGTTCGCTGGCGTTTGGTCCCGTGGAGGAGAGATCAGCACAGTCACAACATCCTGATTGTGATTGTTTTGGGGGGGGGCGGGGGGGGTGGAAGGATTTTTGGAGAGATGGTTACAACATAGTAAACGGACAACAGAGCAGAATCATGTAGCCTACGAGAAGAAAATATTCTTATTCTCCCTCACAACTGACTTCACTAGAGCAATTGATGATGGGAGATGTGACCAATGGTCAGAAATGTCAACATGTAGTCCAGTCCAGATATAATGTGAACTGACTGTGCTGTATTGAAAGCTGGGACTGTTTGCTCTGACCGTGATTGATGTCAGTCTCGGTGCAATGTAACTGTGTCACTGGAGGGTTTCTCTCTCCTATTAGTAAGCGCTTCATTCAGTGCGCTAACCCACTGTAGTAACAGATGCGTCAGCTCCAACAGTAACAGAGATCAACAGCTGCATGGATCTTAATCTGAGAATAGCGGACTGGAACATTGCAACAATGGAGAGGAGGTTTTCCTTGAGTCTTTTCAAGATTTCCCCCTCTTGGGGATTTCTACCATATCGGATATCAGCAGTGCTGATGGCTATTCTGGGCGGGGTGAAGGGTGTGCTACTAACCTATTCTCGCTATTGTTGGCGTTCTCTACCTCTGTCCATTCAATAATCCCATAAACAAGTTTGAACTTCATTGCAATTTCTGTTACCTATATTTGTCAGAGGAAGAAACTATTGCCTTCAGTTTCAATTCAGTCTCCATTCATTACCCATGAATTGAAGACCCCTCCCTCATAAACATCTGCGAACAAAACTGTGCACAACCACGAGATCCCTTTTTGCCCTGAACTGACTTATGTCTCGTGTTCTCTCTGTCACCAAACCTGTCCACTCCCAGCTCCTCATATCCACAATCTTCATCTCTGTGTCAGTGCTGTTGCTGAGCAAACCATTGGCTGTACGTTGCTAAAATTCAGACTAAAGATTTCAAGCTCTCTTCTGACCACTTTCCCAATTACAAATATCTCAATCACAAACTTGCTCTTGTCGCGTTACTTCATGATTAGGACAATGCATGAATGTAGGAATGTCGCTGGACGTAATTCAGAGCAAAATTTATTGAACGAAAGATAATGTTTCAAATGATTTGTTTCAAGTCCACTACAGCTGATGACAGAACTGAAATAAAAATGATAAGAATTGGAATAAAACTGAATTTCACGAAAACCAAATATAAAAGCAACATTTTGTCTGAAAACCTTCATCTTTCACTGATCACCTTCGGTAAAGAAATCTAGTGTTATTACCCAGTCTGGGTTAATTGTGACTTGAGATCCATGGCAATCTGCTTAACTTTATATTGGCTTGTGGAATGGCCTCAGAGTCAGGGCAATGAGTGATTGTCCCAAATGCTGCCCTTGGCAGAGATACCAACATCCCACGAATTAATAAAATTGAAGGTGAAATCAAATAAAGGATGATGCTCTAAATCTGAAATTATAGAAAGAAATGCAAAGAAACGAACAGAAAGTGCTGGGGAACGTTCCTGAACTGAAAGCAGCTGGAAAGGAGTGTGATTAATACCGTTGACAGGGAAGTCTGCTTTGAAGGGAAGGAGGGATCAATAGAGAAAGAGAGATATAGAAGAAAAACAGCAAACAAAGAGAGTGATGATCAGCTGGGCTGGAGATTTAATGTGAGATTCACCTCATCTATTTTTCGGCTTTCCCATCTTCCTGAATATCATGCCCTTGTAAATACAGGTATCCCCTACTTTTCCAAAGTTCGCTTTTCGCCACTTCCCTTTCCGACTGACTTACATTATGACATTGTTTCGCTAACCAAAAATAAATCCGAACAGGATTTTCACTTTTACGAAGAAAGCCGAATTTTTTCCCAGATAAATTAGTCCTACTGCACTTTACACCATATCAGCTTGAAAACGGTTTCGTAGGAACACTCAACTTACAAATACTGTGGGAAACCTGTATATATCTAAGATCATGTTTAAAGCGATTTGATTCCCTCTGTCTGTCCTCCCTAAGTGTGGTCATCTTCGTATATTCATTAATTACATATGGTCTCTCTGACTGGGGCAGCATGAGTTCATTTCTCCAGTTGCCCCTGAGAAGACCTTGAGCCCCTGCAGTCCACGTGTTTGATCAGATTTGGTTTCGTTTATTTTCGTCAAATGTACAATGGAAGGTTTGTTTTTATTATAATGCAGGCACATGACTCTAAACAAGAAAACAGAGATCACAGGGTCCTTGGACAGAGTGAGGCATACAATGGTTACAGCTTCACAGGAGGTGGGCAAAGTAAGATCGACATTAGCAAGATTAATATTATTTAAAAAGTGAGACATGTCAATTTGTCAGTCTAATAATGGTAGGGAAGGAAGTGTTCCTGAGCATGCTGGTCCATGTTTTCAAACTTCTGTGTCTCCTCCCTGTAGGAAGAGTTTGTAGGATATCATTCCTGTTTTGGGGGAGATCTTTGATGTTGCCAGCCTTTCTGCGACAATGACAAGTACAAATGGGCGAAAGGTTGTCTTCCGTGATGGTTTGGACTGTGCACAAAACCGTCTGTAGTTTCTTATGGTCCTAGGCAGAGCAGTTACCATGTCAGGTCATTATGCACCCGAACAGAATGCTTTGAGTTGCCGGTATGCAGAGCACTGTGAGCCGAGCGGTTTCAAAATAGTTAGATGCAATAATTGGCTGTTAAATGGATACCCACGTTCTGGTTGCTGTTTTGACAACCATTGAAATTTAACTGATAATTTTAAATTATGTCCTCCATACCAAAACTTTGTTGAATGCATTGTATTGCCAACATCGAACCAATGAACCATTCACCTGCTTCAAACGAATATAGAAGCCATCACCATCACAACGAAGGACAAAGAAACAGAAACAAAGGGAAGGAGGGAGAACGCAGCGAGCGAAACAGATGGACAGTCAGTCAAAGAGAGAAAGGAAACAAAACAAGGAAACAAACAGTTGCATGTGCAGGGAGAAGGGAAGATAATACGTTCAGGGAAAGTAACAGAAGACAGGGAAAAGGAAAACACAGGGAAATAGGCAGTGTGAGAGAAACAGTGAGAGACAAAGTTCACAGGGAGCTGGGGATAGTGTCAAGGGGAACTGGGGGAATGGGAGGACCTGGGGGTGAGGACCGGAGAAACCTGATCGTGAGCACTGGAGGGAGCTGGGGGTAGGGAGATGAGGATTTATTTTGTCCTGTGCCAAAATATCCAGGAAGATCAAGGTAAGCATGGATGTACTGAACGATGGCTGTAAAACATGTCTGAGAGGCATATAGGTTACGCTGCACAGGGCGTGCGCTAGGCTAGGTCAATATGAACAAAATCAGCATTATCTGAGATTAGAGAGCCCATTCATCAGGCTAATAACAGCTAGGAAGAAGCTGTTCCTGAACTTGCTGCTCTGTGTGTTCAAGCGTCTGTATCTTTTAGCCTGATGGAAGAGGTTGTGGGAGATCTTTACAGGCATATGATGTGTCTTTGGTAATGTTAGAACAAAGAACATTGCAGTACAGGAACAGGCCATTCGGCGGTCCAAGCCTGCGACGATCCAAATCCTCCATCTCAACCTAAAGGTCTGTATCCCTATGCTCCCTGCCCATTCATGTATATTTCTCGAAACATCTTAAATGGAGCACCACTGGTCACAGTTCTCCATTTTGAGAAACTACCTTCCCCAATTACGCTCTGTCCCCTCTTGCCAATTATATTCTTTATCCATGTAGCTAGCACACCCTGGACACCATGTGACTTCACTTTCTCCATTACCCGACCATGGGAAATCTTATCAAACGTCTTTCTGACGTCCATGTACATGACATCTACAGCCCCTCCCTCATCAATCAACTTTGTCACTTGCTCAAATAATTCTATTAAGTTGGTAAGACATGACCTTCCCTGCACTAAATCATGTTGCCTATCACTGATAAGACCATTTTCATTCAAATGAGAATAGAACCTATCCCTCAGTATCTTCTTGAGCAGCTTCCCTACCCCAGACGTCAGGCTCACCGGTCTATAATTAACGGGATTATTCATGCTACCCTTCTTAAACAAGGAGATTAGAAACTTTCCGGTCCTCTGGGACCTCAGTTGTGTTCAAGGATGTTACAAAGATATCTGTTAAGGCCCTAGTTATTTCCTCTCTCTCTTTCCTCAGTAATCTTGGACAGATGTTGGCAGCCTTTCTACGGCAACGAGCCGTGTAAATCGAGTCAATGGTTGAGAGATTGGAGTCCGTCATAGTCTGCGCTGTGAACACAATCTTCTGTAATTTCTGACGGACTTGGGCAGAGTGTTGCCGTACCAGGCCATTATGCACCCGGACAGTATGTTCACAATAGTGCATCTGTAGAAGTAGTGCATGCTAAATATCCTGAGCCAAGTGAGGAAGGAGAGACGTTTTGAAACATCTTGTCTGTCACACCTATGTGAGAAGTCCCGGGTAGGTTGCCAGTTATCATCACTCCGAGGGACTTGACGCTCTGCACTGTCTCGACCATTGATGGAGATAGTGGCTTGTTCCCCTCCTTTCATTCTAAAGGCAATGATCAGTTCTTTACCTTTGCCGAATTTGAGAGCGAGTTTATTATCATTCCACCATGCCACCAAACCCACTATCTCCTTTCTGTGTTCAGACTCATCGTTGTTTGATATCTCTCCTGCTTTGGTGATGTCATCAGCAATCTTATAGTTGGCATTGCTTGGAATGTGGCAACACCTCCACGTGTGTACCGGAGTACAGTAGGGGGCTGAGGACACAGCCGTGTGTGTACCGGAGTACAGTAGGGGTCTGAGGACAGAGCCGTGTGTGTACAGGGAGTACAATAGGGGCTGAGGACACAGCAATGTGTGTACAGGGAGTACAGTAGGGGGCTGAGGACACAGCCCTGTGTGTGGACAGGGAGTACAGTAGCGAGCTGAGGGACAGGCCGTGTGTGTACAGGGAGTACAGTAGGGGGCTGAGGTCACATCTTTTGTTGCATAGGGAGTACAGTCGGGGGTGATGACACAGCCGTATGTGTACAAGGAATACGGTAGGGGGCTGAGGCAACTGCTGTCAGAGCACAGGGAGTACAGTAGGACTGAGGCCACAGCCGTGCGTGTACAGGGAGTACAGTAGGGGGCTGAGGACACAGCCGTGTGTGTACAGGGAGTGCAGTAGGACCTAGGGCACAGCCGTCGGTGTACAGGGAGTATAGTAGGGGCTGAGGACACAGCCGTGTGTGTACAGGGAGTACTGTAGGGGCTGAGAGCACAGCCGTGTGTGTACAGGGAGTACAGTAGTGGGCTGAGGACACAGCCGTGTGTGTCAGGGAGTACAGTATGGGGCTGAGGACACAGCCGTGTATGTATGCAGTACAGTAGGGAGCGGAGGACACAGCCATGTGTGTACAGGGAGTACAGTAGGGGGCTGAGGACACAGCCCTGTGTGTACAGGGAGTACAGTAGGGGCTGAGGACACAGCTGTGTGTGTACAGGGAGTACAGTAGGGGCTGAGACACAGCCGTGTGTGTACAGAGAGTACCACAGCGAGCTGAGGGACACAGCCGTGTGTGTACAGGGAGTACAGTAGGGTGCTGAGGACACAGAAGTGGGTGTAGAAGGAGTAAGTAGGGGGCTGAGGACACAGCCGTGTGTGTACAGGGAGTACAGTAGGGGGCTGAGGGTCTCAGCCGTGTGTGTACAGGGAGTACAGTAGCGAGCTGAGGGACACAGCTATGTGTGTACAGGAGTACAGTAGGGGGCTGAGGCACAGCCGTGTGTGTACAGGGATACCGTAGGGAGCTGAGGACGCAGTCGTGTGTACACAGGGAGTACAGTAGGGAGCTGAGGACACAGCTGTGTGTGTACAGGGAGTACAGCAGTGGGCTGAGGACACAGCCCTGTGTGTACAGGGAGTACAGTAGGGGGCTGAGGACAAAGCCGTGTGTGTACAGGAGTATGGTAGGGGGCTGAGGGACAAGCCGTGTGTGTACATGGAGTACTGTAGCGAGCTGAGGGGCACAACTGTGTGCGTACAGGGAGTACAGTAGGGGCTGAGGTCACATCCTTTGTTGCATAGGGAGTATAGTCGGGGGTGATGACACAGCCGTGTGTGTACAGGAATACGGTAGGGGGCTGAGGCAACTGCTGTCAGAGTACAGGGAGTACAGTAGGACTGAGGGCAAAGCCGTGTGTGTACAGGGAGTACAGTAGGGGGCTGAGGACACAGCCGTGTGTGTACAGGGAGTACAATAGTACCGAGGGCACAGCCGTCGGTGTACAGGGAGTACAGTAGGGCTGAGGACACAGCCGTGTGTGTACAGGGAGTACTGTAGGGGCTGAGAGCACAGCCGTGTGTGTACAGGGAGTACAGTAGGGGCTGAGGACACAGCCGTGTATGTAGGCAGTACAGTAGGGAGCGAGGACACAGCCATGTGTGTACAGGGAGTACAGTAGGGGGCTGAGGACACAGCCTGTGTGTACAGGGAGTACAGTAGCGATCTGAGGGACACAGCCGTGTGTGTACAGGGAGTACAGTAGGGGGCTGAGGGACACAGCTGTGTGTGTACAGGGAGTACAGTAGGGGCCGAGAGCACAGCCGTGTGTGTACAGGGAGTACAGTAGTGGGCTGAGGACACAGAAGTGTGTGTAGAAGGAGTACAGTAGGGGGCTGAGGGACACAGCCCTATGTGTACAGGGAGTACAGTAGGGGCTGAGGACATAGCTGTTTGTGTACAGGAAGTACAGTAGGGGACTGAGAGCACAGCTATGTGTGTACAGGAAGTACAGTAGCGAGCTGAGGGACACAGCCATGTGTGTACAGGGAGTACAGTAGCGAGCTGAGGGACACAGCCGTGTGTGTACAGAAGTACAGTAGGGGGCTTAGAGCACAGCCGTGTGTGTACAGGAAGTACAGTAGCAAGCTGAGGGACACAGCCGTGTGTGTACAGGAGTACAGTAGGGGGTTGAGGAACACAGCTGTGTGTGTACAGGGAGTACAGTAGGGGGCTGAGGGACACAGCCTGTGTGTACAGGGAGTACCGTAATGAGCTGAGGGACACAGCCGTGTGTGTACAGGGCGTACAGTAGCGAGCTGAGGGACACAGCCATGTGTGTACAGAAATACAGTAGGGGGCTGAGGTCACATCTTTTGTTGCATAGGGTGTACAGTCGGGGTGATGACACAGCCGTATGTGTACAAGGAATACGGTAGGGGCTGAGGCCACAGCTTTCAGAGTAAGGGAGTACAGTAGGGGACTGAGGACACAGCCGTGTGTGTACAGGGAGTACAGTAGGGGCTGAGGGACACAGCCGTGTGTGTACAGGGAGTACAGTAGGGGGCTGAGGGACACAGCTGTGTGTGTACAGGGAGTACCGTAGCGAGCTGAGGACACAGCCGTGTGTGTACAGGGAGTACAGTAGGGGCTGAGGGACACAGCTGTGTGTGTACAGGGAGTACAGAAAGGGGCTGAGAGCACAGCCGTGTGTGTACAGGGAGTACAGTAGGGGTTGAGGGACACAGCCGTGTGTGTACAGGGAGTACAGTAGGGGCTGAGGGACACAGCCGTGTGTGTACAGGGAGTACAGTAGGGGCTGAGGGACACAGCTGTGTGTGTACAGGGAGTACAGTAGGGGGCTGAGGACACATCCTCCAGGAGCTCCAGTGTTGTGTGTTATTGTGGCGGCGTTGCAGATACCTATCTTCACTAATTGTAGTCTGTGGGTCAGAAACTGGGGGATCCAGTTGCAGAGGGTGGAGCCACGACTAAGGTCACGGAATTTTGAGATCAGTCTGGAGGGGATAATGATGTTTAAGTTGGAGCTGTACTCAATGAGCAGGAGTCCGATGTAGGTGTCTTTGTTGTCCAGATGTCCTAGGGATGAGTACATGGCTCGGGATACGCCATCTGTTGTGGATCCGTTCCATCAGTCGGCATATTATAGGGGACCAAGTAAGGCTGGGAGATTGGAGGTGATGTGGGCCATAACCAGCCTTTCAAATCACTCCATGTTTATTGAGGATAGATCCATTTGGCGGTAATCATTAAGTCATTAAAGCATGAGCTTTCTCACTTACAAGGTTGATGTTATGATTTGGAGATGCCAGTGTTGGACTGGGGTGTACAAAGTTAAAAATCACACAACACCAGGTTATAGTCCAACAGGTTTAATTGGAAGCACAATGATGAAGGTTGATGTTGGTCTTTTTGAATCAGGTTGGGATTTCGGCTTATGGGAGGGAAAGGCTGAAATTGTATGAGAGTACCTCTGTCAGTTGGTCCTCACAGGATCTGAGTGCTCAGCCGGGAACACTATCCATGGCTGTCGCTTTCCTTGATTTGACCAGCAGGAAGACTGATCATACCTGCAGCGGTGACAGCGGGCACAGGTAGATCCGAGGCTGTCGGGGCAGGTTTCAGCCTGGCAGTCACACAATTATTCATCATAGACATCCCCGACCGACCTCCATCGTCATCAATACACAGTGACATGGTTGGTGTGAGCACCAATGAGTTAGTATTGAGACGGAGTGACATCAATAGACTGGGCTTGTGCGCCATAATGAAGTAAACTCACAGCAAAAGGGGTAGGGTGTGCTTCTACTGAGAGTCAGTGTTGCAGGGAGTGAAGACTTTATAGGTGTAATTCAAGTCAAGCCACTGCTTCTGTCTGGTATTTTCAAAGGATTGATCTTGTTACGCCAGTATTGTTGATTTAAACAAAACAGGTGCAATTTATCACAGCATTCAGCAACAATATGTCATCGAATACTGAACACCCTTTAATAACAGAAAAGTCTAAAATGTTCAATATTAGAAACACTGCTTTCATGTTCGTGTTCAAATCAGATAACCTGTCCCATCGAGATGCTCAACTTGGAACTATTTTTAAAAAAGATTTTTTTGTATGTGGGCATCGCTGGATGTGCCCAGTATTTCTTGCCCTTCCGCAGTTGCCCTTGAGACGGTGGTGGTGAATTGCTTTCTCGAACTGCTGCAACCTACCTGCTGTGCGGTGACCCACTAGTGACTAAAGAGGGAATTCCAGGGTTTTCACGCAGCAATAGTGAAGGAACGGCAATGCATATCCAAATCAGGATGTTGACTCGTTTGGAGGGGAATTTGAAGGTGGTGGTGTTCCCAAAAGTCTACTGCCCTTATCATTCCAGATGGAAGTGTTCGCGAGATTGGAAGGAGCTGTCTGAGGATCTTTGGGGAATTTCTCCATTGTCTCTTGTAGATAGTGCACACTGCTGCTCCTGAGTGACCGTGGTGAAAGGGAGTGAATGCTTGTGGATGTGGTGCAAATCAAATGGGCTGTTTTGTCCTGGATTGTGTCAACCTTCTTTAGTGTTGTTGGGGCTGCACTCATTCAGGCAAGTGAGGATATTCCATCTCATTCCTGACTTGTGCCTTGTAGATAATGGACAGGCTTTGGGTAGTCAGGAGGTGAGTCACTCGTGCAGTATTCCTACCTCTGATCTGCTCTTAGATTCATGTGGCGAGTCCAGTTGATGTTTTGGTCAATTAACACCCCGCCCCCCCAGCCCCCACCACCCCTCCCCCCACCACCACTACCACCAGAATATTGATAGTGGGGGAGTTTAGTGATGATACTGCTGCTGAATACAAAGTGGTTATATTGTTTCTTATTGATGACAGTCATTGTCTGAATTTATGTGGCGCAAATGTTACTTGCCACTTGCCAGCCCAAGCCTGGATATTGCTTTGGGAATGGATTACTTCCATATCTGAACATTTGCGAATGGAGATAAACATTGTGCAGTCATCATAGAATATCCCCAATTCTACCTCATGATGGAAGGAAGGTCATTGTTCAAGCGGCTGAAGATGTTTGGATCGAGGACATTATCCTAAGGGACTACAGCAGAGATGTTCTGGAGCTGAGATGACTGACCTCCAACAACAATGACCATCTTCCTATCTGTCAGGTATGACTCCAATAATGGAGTGTTGGCCAGCGATACCGTTTTTGCTTGGGGTCCTTGATGTCACATTTGGCAGAATGCAGCCTTGATGTCAAGGGCTGGAATTCAGTTCCTTTTTCTATGTTTGAGCCAAGGCTGTGACGAGGTCAGGAGCTGCGTGACCCTGGCAAAACCCAAACTGGGCGTCACTGAGCAGGTTAGTTTTGAGGAAGTGCGGTTTGATAGCACTGTTGATGACACCTTCCATCATTTTACTGATGATAGAGAGTGGACTGATAAGGCTGTATTTGGACGGGTCGAATTTGTCCTGCGTTTTATGTACAGAACATACTTGAGCAGTTTTTCCCCATTGTCGGTTTGTCAACATACTGGAACAGCTTGGCTAGGAGAGCGGGATGGTCTGGATCACAAGTCTTCAGGACTATTGCCGGCATGTTATCAGGGCCTATAGTCTTTGCAGTATGCAGTGCCTTCAACCGTTTCTTGATATCAGTGAATCGAATTTGCTGAAGACTGCTATCCGTAACGATGGAAATGACCGGAGGAGGCCGAAATGAATCATCCACTCAAAACTTCTGACTGAAGATTGCAACGAAAGCTTCAGCCTTATATTTTGCACTGTTGTGCGGGCTCTTCCATCTTTGAGGTTGGGGATATTTGTGGAGACTCCTACTCTGGTGAGTTGTTTAATCGTCAGCCACCCTTCAGGATCAGATTAGCAGGACTGCAGAGATTAATTCTGATGCATTGGTTCTGTGATCGCTAAGCTCTATCTGTCCCTTGCTGTTTATGCTATCTGGCACGCAAGTATTACTGTTTGGAAGCTTCAGCTGATGAACATTTTATCTTTATATATTCCTGGTTCTGCTCCTGGCATGCCCTCCTGCATTCTCCATTGAACCAGGTTTAATCCTCTGGATTGATGGTAATGATTGAGTGGGGGACATGCTGGGCCGTGATGTTACAGAATGTGCTGGAGTATAGTTCTGCTGCTATTGATGGTCCACAGTGTCTTATGGACGGTTAGTCTTGAGTTGCTAGATCTGCTGAAAGTCTGTGTCATTTAGCATGGTGATAGTACCACACAACACAATAGAGTTTATGGAGACAATAGACTTTGTCTCCACAAGGACAGTGTGGTGGTCACTTTTACCGATACTGTCATGGACATATACCTCTGCAGTTGGTAGAATGGTAAGGACGAGGTCAGGTATGTTTTTTACCCTCTCGTTCATTGCCTCAACACATTCTGCAGACCCAATCTAGTACCTATGTCCTTAGGAGCCGACCAGCGTGATCAGTAGTGCTGCTGTAAAACCACTCTTGACAGTCGAATTTGAAATCCCCCAGCCAGAATACACTTCGTGCCCTTGCCACAGTCAATGTTTTCGCCAAGTGTTGTTTAACATGGAGAAGGACTGATTCAGCTGAGGAACGACGTTACGTGGTAATCAGTGAGAGTCTCCTTTGTCCATGTTTAATTTCTGTTGTTTCTGTAAGGTATGATTCCGTGAGTATGATTATGTCAGGCTGTTGCTTAACTATTCTGTAAGGCAGTTGTTCCAATATTGGCACTTGACTTCAGACGTCAGTAAGGAAGACTTTTCAGGTTCTACAGTGATGTTTCTAATGTTGACTTTTCCGGTGCCCATTTCGATGCCAGGTGGTCCATCCGGTTTCATTTGTTTGAATCTTTGTAGTGATTGGTACAACTGAATGACCGATTAGACCTTTTCAGCGGGCGATTGAGAGTCAATGACATTGCTTTGGGTCTGGAATGGCATGTCAGGTTCCTTCATTGCAGGATATTAGTGAACCAGATGGATTCTTCTGACAATCGGCAATGATTTCATTCTCATCAGTAGATTCTTAATTCCAGGGATATTTTTACATTATTGAATTGAATTTCCACCATCTGCAGTGGCGGGATTCAACCTGGATCCACAGAACAGGAGCTGATTTTTCCGGATTGATAATCTATCGGTAATACCATGAGATCTACTTGGAACCACATGTTTTACTCAGCTGCCATTTCTTGTGCTGCCCTGTTTTTCATTCATTGCTTATGTTATTCTGGAATCTCATCCTTCATTAAATCCTGATGGAAATACACAGTCATGAACACCTTCTCGACTGCTCGAATTTCATTGAGTCTGTTTAGTTTGAACAGACATTTCAAGGCAGCTGTACACCAGAGAAGAGCAGGAAAAGATAATAGGTGATAGTGCACTGTACCTGTCACCGGACCAGCATGCCTGTTCAGGAAGTATTTATTGTGGGTCAGAGAACCTCAATTATTATGGAGTGGATGGAGGCTAATCAGCCCATTTTGGAGCCACAAGCTCTCCAACTGCACAATTGGAGATCGAGAGAGTGTGTGAAGAGAGATTGTGTGTGAGAGAAATAAACAGAGAGAAAGCAAGTGAAGGGAGATAAACTGAGAGAGGATTGAAAGGGGAGCGACTGACTGAGTGCGAGAGGAAGAGGTTTTAGATGAGGGTGAAGTTAGATAGATCAGAAGACTGCATTACGGTAGATAAATATGGACAGACAGAAGTTAGAAGCTTTATTTAGAAATTCCTCTGGACGGCAAGCCCTTTGTCTGGGTGCCGTACACTGTGAGCACTGTGCTGATACTGGCTGTCATCCCAAATAATTTATTTCCAACAATATCACAGAGCTGGGTTACTGACAGCTAAACAGAACCCATTCGGCCAATAGATTGGTTCCATAGAGAAAGCATAGTTTTTATATAGACTGTGCCAAGAGCAGCAGGAAATGATAACCACCACCCCGCCTCCACGACTCCCCCCCCCCCCCCCCGCCCACACCGATACTGTATGAGAGACTAGGCCAGAGAATCTCAGTGAGGGTACTCACTGACAGAGGTGAAATCACGATCTTAGTTGTGGGTCAAATAATGATTGATAAAGTTTGCATACCACTTTCCTAGTTATGTAATTTACATTTCACTTTATATAGCTCAATATCAGGAGTGTATTTTAACAACCTTATCTCTTTGTACTTTGGTGTGTGCAGAAAATCATTTTGTTTCTGTATTTTATATTGCATAAACGCATTTCATTAATATTATCTCTGCTCATTCCTCATTGTAGGTGTACTCTTGAATCTGTTCTTCATATGAGTTATAAAGAGTTACATTGCAATTCTGGTAACGGGGGAACATCACTGTCCCTCCGCCCAATCTAAAAAGCCATGTTCCCCAGCCCTCTCCATCTTCTGTCTTTTCCCCGGTATCATAATCACAATGTAATTGAAGTCCATTAAATGACACTTCATGACAGTTCCTTAACATCGATAACATCAACAGCATGACCCACACCTGCCCTCCCTGATCCTGGAATAACAATCTGAACTGTGTTTGTCATGTGCAATTCTCTGTTCACGTATCCATGCCGTTTGTTTGTTGTAACCCACGATGTTTTTGGCACATTTTGCTATCAGATCATGGATGATAGTTGTTTTCTCAATGTTTTACAGATATTGCAATGACTGATCAGTAGTTACGGGATTTATTTCTGTATTTATGAACAGAGAAGCATGTTTATGTTCCGTTAAACTTCTGGCCTTACTTCCATATCCAAGACTGACTGAATGATTACACACAATCAATCTGCCATCTTCAACATTCCTTCCTTCAGTCACACTCGCATATCACACCCAGAATGCATAAATGTTCAACGTTATTTTGAATTTTAATAAAGTAGCATTGAATTCAAAGGGGTTAACTGGAGCTATTTGTTCAGCCATTGTAATGATGTCAGTCTCCATGGATCGTATGCGTCCCTAGAGAGTTTCTCTCTTCTATCAATAAGGGAATGCTTTCAGTGTTTTATACCATGGTGTGAGCGGGAGCATGTCTCACAGCAATAAGAGGGATTAGCAGCTTCAGAGAGAAGGGCAGGAGAGCTGAAAATCTGGGAACATTAGACTGGAATGTTCCAACAATGGACATGGATTTATCCGAAGGTCTTTACTGGCTTTCACAGCCTTGGATATCATTAGCATATCGGATTGAAGATGTACTGATGGTTATTCAAGCTGGTTACTATCCTATCCTTGCTACAGTTGGTGTTCCTGGTAAGTCACTCTGTCTGTTTATTGAAATGGTCTGAACTGAATCGATTCTGATGATATGCAGATTTTGTAAAGGTGCAAGCCGGCATTTTCAGCTCCAATCAAATTTCCATTCCTTAGAAATTAAAACTAGCAAATTATTATTTACAAATTACTCACCAATACGCGACAGGAAAACACACTGTTCTCAGCCTCTTTGATTCATTTCCTCCTGCAAAGTGTACATCTCCATCTCCTCCCCACATACCAGTCCTGTCCATTACCACCGTTAAGACGTCCCAGTCTCCTCCTCAGCCTCAGTTCAATTCCTGAATAAACCATCGTTTGTTCCTTTTTTAATTCCAGATGCATCTGTTTCAAGTCCCTTCTAACCATGTGTCCATTACAAAATAATTGCACTTGTGATGTTTAACTTGTTCTCTGCACAAAATCTGAAAGATGGGCAGACAGTGTATGGTGGGTCACGTCATTGGCTCGTATTCTAGAGCCACAGAATAATAATCTGTTGATGTCGACTTGCCTTATGCCCATTAGAGAAGGCAGTGAGTCATCCTTCTCTGGTCAAGTTTCTGTTTAACTGCAAACCCACGGCAATTTGCTTTACTATTTATTATCCTGTGGAACAGCTGAACCAGCCACTCAGTTCAAGATCGGCATAACATCCTGGCCTGACCATGGCTACACACATCCCGTGAGGGCAGAACAAAAGGAATAGTAGCTCCCTTCCTCTGCCTGCATCCCATATTCCAACGGCTCATTTCCATTAATGTAGGTAGCCATTCACTATTTTAGATGTATCCTTTGTGATTGAGTCTCTTCCAAGAGTGATGTCCATCTCCATGGTCACCTCTGGTGCTGGTTCTTTATTAATGCTGACCTCCAGATGTAAGGATGTTTTTAAATTCTACATCAGTGGCAGTGCATTGTAAATGAATTGTTTCCTGTGTCACACAAAAGAATTGGAGCCAACTAAGTGAGGGAAAGGAATTATTGTGATCAAACCTGAGAGTGTTGCTGAGGCAGTATTTGGGGTATTGTGGACAGATTTTCTTTCCTTTATATGGAGTGATCTCCTTATCACAGAGAGAGTGAAGAGGAGTTCTACCAGATTAATCCCTGGGATGATGGCACCATGAGGAGTGACTGAAGGTTGATCTTTAGCGCTGTGAGAGAATAAGAGGTGATTGCATTGAATCCTGAGAGGGATGGACAAGCACTCCTTATATTCTAAACAGTCAATGAGAAGGTGATAAATTCCATGCCTGCTATTTCACTCAGGATGCATGATTCGGAATATTTTAAGTGTCTGGGCGGATGTTACGCCCACCTACCCAAACCCCTACTCCCCATTGAGAGAGATGGAGAGGTCCAAGTTTTGAATAAACTCTCCCCACATTAATACAGTGCAGTTGGTGTGTGATCCTGCACTGATTGTTATATTATCCACCACCCTGACAGCAGCCACATTACCTTCATTCTAAAACAGTTGACTATTTCCAACAGTTTCTGACCTTCATGAAGAACATGAATCTATCTTCTCAGAGATGCAAGGTACTTCCTTCCGGTTTAGACCAGAAGACTATAAGACATTGGAGCATAAATTAGGACAGTTAGCCCATCGGGTCTGCTCCGTCATTCAATCATCGCTGATAGGTTTCTCAAACCCATTCTCCGACCTTCTCTCCATAATCTTTGATCTCCTGGATAATCAAAAACTATCGATCTCCGTCTCACATATACTCAATGACCTGCCCCCACAGCCTTCTGTGGCAATAAATTTCAAAGATTCGCCATTCTATTGTTAAATACCTTTCTCCTTATCACTGTTCTAAAAGGTGTTCCCTTTCATCTAAGGCTGTGCCCTCTGATTCTAATCCAATGGAAACATCTTATCAACACCCACTCTCTCCAGGTCATTCAGTATCCTGTCTATTTCACATTCCCTCTCATCCTTTCAAACTTCATCAAGTATGGACCCGGAGTACTCAAACATTCCCCATGCAATCAGCTTTTCATTCCTATGACCATTCCCGTGAAAATCTTCTGAACACGATCCAGGACCAGTACATCCTTCCTGAGGTATGGAGCTCAAAAATGAGCACAATACTCCAAATGTGGTCTGACCAGAGCACGATACATTCAGTTCTTATATTCAATTTTTCTCGTAGTAAATGCTCCCAATCATAATTGCAAATACTCTCCTAAATGCTGCCTCAACCTGCAAGCTGACCTTGAGAGAACCCTGCACTACAACTCCCAAGTCCCTTTGCACTTCTGATTTTTGAATTTTCTCGCCATTTGGAAAATAGACAATGCCTCTATTCTTCGTGCTAAAGTGCATGGCCTCACACTTTCCAACGTTGGAATACATCTGACGATCTCTTTATCTGACTAAATCCTTATTCAGCCTCTCCGCTTCCTCAATATGACCTGTCCATGTGCCTATCTTTATATCGTCTGCAAACCTAGCCAGAATGCACTCAATTCCCTCATCTAGATTGTTAATGTAACAAGTAAAAATTTATGATATCAACACTGAGCATTCTGGGTCACCACTTGTCCCCGGCTGCCATCCTGTGAAGTATACTTTTATCCCAACTCTCTGCTTTCTGCCAGACAGACAAGCTTCTATCCATGTCACCACCTTGCCTCTAACACCACGGACCTTTATCGTATTCAGTAATCTCCTGTGTGACACCTTGTCAAAGGCCTTCTTGAATTCCAGGTGGATACCATCCATTGGCTGTGCTTGGTAGAGCCTGCTCATTTCCTCTTCAAAGAATTCCAATAGATTTGTCAGGCATGAACTTCCCTTGATGAAATCATGCCGACTTTGCCCTATTTTACCAAACACTTTCAAGTTTTCAGAAACCACATCCTTCACAATGGATTCCAGGATCTTACCCACGACAGAGGTTAAACTATTCATGGTGGGTTTTTTTTGTCTTTTTCCTTACTCCCTTGTTCAAAAGGGGTGTCACGTTAGTGGGTTTCCGATGGTCTGGGATCGTTCCTTACTCTAGTGATTGCTGAAAGATCTCCACGATTGCCTCCACTCCATCTTCAGTATGTTCCTTATAATACTGGGATGTAGTCCATCTGGTCAAGGTTATTTAACCACCTTCGAGTCATTACATTTTTACGTAGCATGTTCTCCATGGTGGGGGCCATCATACTCAGCTCTGGCTCCTCAATACATTAAATGTTTAAGGTACTACTCGTGCCTTCCACCATGAAAACTGATGCAAAGTAATTATTCAGTACCTTTTCCATTTTCTCGTTCCCCACTACCATCTCTCCAGTCTCATTTTCCAGCAGTCCAATTTTCACTTTTGCCGCTCTTTTGTACTTTATATATCGAAAGAAACTGTTACAGTCTTCCTTTACATTACTGGCTAGCTTACCCCCATATTTAATAATCTCCCTCCTTATTTGATTTTGTTTGCCCTCTGTTTTGTCTTTGTAAGCTTTCCAATCCTCAGGTTTCCCACTGCACTTTGCCACATTATATCATTTCTCTTTTGCTTTTATGCTATACCTGACTTTCCTCGTCAGCTATGGTTGTCCCATCCTCCCTATACAAGTCTCTTTTTCCACAGGATAAATCTCTGCTGTATCCTGAATTAGTGCAAAAATCTCCTGCCATTACTGTTGCACTGTCTTTCCTGCTGTGCCTTCTCCCAGTCAATTCTACCCAGCTCCTCACTCATGTCTGTGCAATTGCCTTTATTCAGGTGTAATACCGTTACTTCTGAGTCTATCTTCTCCATCTGAAACTGCAGCTTAAATTCAATCATATTATGATCACTGTCACCTTAACATCCCCTCATCTAGTCTGCCTGCACAGGCTGCTCCAAAAAGCCATCACGTAGACATTCCTGCCAACCACTATCAATCTGAATTCCCAGTCCATCTGTAAAATAAAATCCCACATGATCACTGTAACTTTGACTTTCCTGCAGATCTTTCCAGCTCCTGGTGTATCTTACACCCCAGCTCCCTGTATATAATTCCAACTACATTTTCTCACTTTTTTGATTCCTCAATTCTACCGACACAGATTCTACACCATCTAACCTTATTACATTTCTTATTATTGATTATTGATTCGATTCCAATCTTAATACTGAGACAACTCTATCTCTCTGCCCACCCGCCTATCTTTTCGGCAGGATGAATATCCTTGAATATTCAGCTCCCAATCCTGATCCTCTTGAAGCGATGTCACTGTAATGCCCACTATGTCGTACCTGCCAATTTATGGATGAGTTACCTTATTCCTTATACTGCATGCTTTCTATTATAATAGTTCAGTCCTGTATTACCCGTCGCTCTTCTCATTGTCATTTGTTTGTCCAGCCGTTGGTACCTACACGGACCGTGACCACTGGATCATTCCCCTCCCGCTCCAAGTTCTGCAACCCAGGTGATATATCCCAAACCCGAGCACCATGTAGGCAACACAACCTTCAGGACTCTTAATCCCGATCACGGAGAACAGTATCTATGCTTTTAACTATATATCCCCAATTATCCAGCATTGGCCAGCATGGTGACACAGGAATGCTGCCTCACAGTGCTTGGGACTTGGGTTCATTTCTAATCTCTGGACCCTGTCTGTGTGGACTTTGTAGATTCACCCGTGTCTGCATTGGGAGCATTAACTGTTTTCTCTCTCCACAGTACGTCTCTGTGTTTCCTTCAGATTTTGTACCATCTACAGTATTTTTGCTTTTGTTCAATGGAGAAAAGCAGCAAATGTGACAGGTTTTTGTAAAAGCAGCTGTGGTTCGCGGATTCCTCTGGGTCTTTAGGAATCTTGCCCGGCCACTTGTCTGAGTGAAGTGTCCCTGGATGCCCATTCCATCTGTCTCAGTTCCCGCAGTCCATCGTCACTACATGCAGCCGTTCCTTGTGCCATCCCTGGGAATCCCCACATCCCATTGCCTGGCACTAGATACTCCCTTCGCAGGAGTGTGCACACAACGACACTGGGCATTTTCTGACCCGCTGGGGATGCTGGGTAAAGACCCTGCCATTGAAAGGAACAGAATAACTAGAATCCAATTGAATAGCAAAGCTGAGTAAACGGGTGGAAGCATATCCACCTGCTCTGACGTTTTCTAATCTTCTGTTTATCCTCGTCCATCTGCAAATAGATGGTCCATATGTACGCCTTGTCAAACAGGTTTTGTGGCGGGGATAGATATCAGATCCGGTGGTCATTGGACTGATTCAGTGGTCTCACTTTCCTGACGTCACACTTAAGGTTTTGTTGTCAAGTCTAACCAGTTTAAAAAAAAGGCCTTGCTGGAGTTGTGCTGAAAGGATATTTTAATTGTGGAGACATTAGAATATGTCACATGCAAATGAGGTACGGAATCGTAAGGTAACACAGTTAAATACACGATCAAAGAGCTGGCAGCGGAGGCAGCACTTCCGATATGTGGATCATTGGGATTCCCGAGTCGGGAGGATACACACAAAAAGGACGGTATGATCCTGAACTGGCAGCAATTTTTGAAATATGGATTATTGGGATTCATGGGTCAGTATGATACACATAAGAAGGATGGGATGCACTTGAACTGATAACACTCTCCGATATGTGGATCGTTGGGATTCCCGGTTGATAGGATATAAACAAGATGGACGGGATGGACTTGAACTGGCAGCAACCTCCTGGCAGGCAGGTTTGCTATCGTCCTTTACGAGGGTTTAAACTTATCTGTGGCGGCGGTGGGGGCGGGGTTGTGGAACCACAGCAGTAGGTCCACAGGTACAGTGACTGAGGAGGAGTTGGAGACTAATCCCAGTCCAGCTAAGACCAACAAAACAAAACAGTGTACTGAACACAATGGCCTGGCATGTCTGAAGTGTGCTGATTTTAATATGAGGAATCTGTTTGTTTGAACAGATATTTCGATGTCGCTGCATGTCAGAAAATACGAAGAGATAATGGTTAATTGTCCACTGTGTCCTTCACTGGACCAGCTTGTCTCTCCAGGCACCAAAACTTGTTACTGTGGGTCAGAGAACTTCAGAATTAATACAACACAGAAGGAGGCCATTCAGCCCACCATGCGTCCATGAGATCTCCAACTTGACAACTTGGAAATAGAGGGAATGATCGGAGCTAGACTGAGAGGGAGAGAAATAAACAGAGAGAAAGACAGTGAAGTGAGATAAACAGAGTGAAAAAATGAGCGACAGAGTGAGTGAGAGCAAGGGGTGTCAGACGAATGTGAAGTTAGATCAGGAGACAGCATGAGGAGAAATACACAGAAACTTTTGTTAGAAACTCTCACAGACTGTCTGGTGCCATGCCCTGTGAGCAAAATGCTGATACTGGCTGTCATCCCAGATCATTTATCGCCAATAACATCCCAGAGCTGTGTTGCTGACAGCTAAACACAATCCAATAAACCAATAGATTGGTTCCAGGGAGAAGGTGGATTAATTTATATATTCTGGGCCAACAGGAACTTGTAGCCCCTGTAGACACTGCGTGAGAGGCAGGATGGAATCTCAGTGAAGGGAATCACTGGCAGAGGGGAAATCAGGATCTCAGCTGTGGGTCAAATAATGATTGATAAAGTTTGCACACCACTTCCATGGTTTTGTAATTCACATTATAACTGATATAGCTCCACATAGTAAGTGTATTTTAACAATATTATATTTTTGTAGTTTTCATATTTTGAGATGTACAGAAACTCTTCTTTAATTTTTGTATTTTGTGTTGAGTAAACACATTTTATTACTGAGGAAGAAAGGACCTGCTCCGATGGCACAGTGGTCATCTGAACCTTGCTGAGACAAAGTCCAAGTGAATCCTAACTGGGGCTGCAGACAGAGCTTTAAACTGATTAGGTGTGTGTGTGTGTGTGAGTGTGTGTGTGTGTGTGTGTGTGTGTGTGTGTGTGTGTGTGTGTGTGTGTGTGTGTGTGTGTGTGTGTGGTGGGGGTGCAGTTATAAGGTTTAATTAGAAAAGCCGAATTAAAAGAAGAGGCATAAGTACAGAACTCAGTAGAGGTTATTAAAATCTCCAGCACTGGCACAAATAGGATAGAGCATCTGGAAATGTTTAACATATCAAACTTCAGGCTCACTGCACAAATGAATGACAATGAGAAGAGGGACGGTCAATGCAGGACTGAAGGGGTTACAACTGAATGCATGCTATATGAGGAATAAGGTAAATCGGATTGTGGCGCAGATTTAAATCAGCAGGTAAGAAGCGAGGGGCATCACTGAGATGTGGCTGCAAGGGGATCTGAATATTTAAGGATATTTATCCTATCGAAAAGATAGGCAGGTGGGCAGAGGGAGTGGATTTGCATTATTAGTAAGAAATGAAATTAAATCAATAGTAAGAAAGGAAGTAAGGTCAGATGGTGTAGAATCTGCGTGAGTAGAATTGAGAAACCACAAAGGTAATACAACCACAGTTGAAGTCTTGTACAGGGCTCCAAAGAGTAGTCAGGACCTGGGGCACAAGAGACACCAGGAGATAGAAAAGATGTGTAGGAAAGGCAAAGTACAGTAATCATGGGTGATGTCAGTATGCAGGGAAACTGGTAACATCAGATTGGTTGTGGTTCACAAGAAAAGGAATTTTAGGAATGTTTATGAGATGGCTTTTTGGAGCAACTTCTGGTGGAGCCCACTCGGGAACAGATGATACTGGATTTAATGACGCAGGATTCGTGATGGAGATTAGGGTGAAGGTAAATTTCGGAAGCAATGATCAGAACATGGTTGAATTTATTCTGCAATTGGGAGAGAGAAGATAGAATCAGAGGTAACAGTATTTCAGCTGGCTAGAGGCAACTAGAGAGGCATAAGGGAGAAGCTGGGTAGAATTGACTGGGGGAGTGGTTAAGCATCAAAAACAGGGGAACAGCAATGGCAGCAGATTCCAAGATTAATTCAGGAGTCACAGCAGCGATTCTTGCCGAGGAATAGAGTCATGGTACCGGGAGGATGAGGCAGCCAGGGCTGACGACGGAAGTCAGGGATTGCATACAAGCAAAAGAGCAAGCGTATAATTTGGTGAGGGGCAGTGGGAAAGTAGAGAATTGGGAAACTTACAAAGACTAACAGAGGGCAAAAAAGGACAGAGAAGATTAGATATGGAGATAAACTAACCAGTAATACAAAGGAGACTGTAAGAGGATCTTTAGATATATAAAGTGCAAAAGAGACGCAAAAGTGAATATGGACCACTGGAAAATGATGCTGGAGAGACAGGAGTGGAAAACAAAGAAACGAATGAGGAACTTTGCATCAATGTTCATGGTGAAGACACAAGTAATTTCCCAAAATTGAAGAGAGTGAGAGGGCAGAGCTCGTATGGTGGTCATCACCAAGGAGAACATGCTAGAAAACAGAACGGCCTGAATTTGGATAAATCACCTAAACCATATGGTCTACACCCCAGCATTGTAAGGGAGATAGCTGAAGAGGTAGTGAAAGCGAAAGTGGTAATCTTTCAGGAATGACTGAAATCAGGAATGGCTGGAAAATTGCTAACGTGACACTCCATTTAATAAGGGAGTTAGGCAGAAGATGGAAAATTACAGATTGATTAGCCTAACCTTGTTTGTGGGTACCATCCTGGAATCCATCGTGAAGGATGGGATTTCTGAATACTTGTATTTAGCAAAATAGTCCAAAGTCAGCATTGTTTCATCAATGGGAGGTCATGCCCAACTGGAATACTTTGAGGGAGTAACGAGCAGATTTGACCAATGAGAACCAGTAGATGTTATCCACCTGCTTCTATAAAATCCTTTGATAAGGTGGCACGCAGGAGGCTATTCAAAAAGATTACTGCCCCTGGTGTTACAAGCAAGGTGCTAGCTTGGATAGATGCACGGCTGTCTGATAGAAAGCAGAGAGTGGACATAAAAGTGTCCTTCTCAGGATGGCATCCAGTGACAAGTGGTATTCTTCAAGACTCAGTGTTGGGACCACAAAATTCACTTTGTGCATTAATGGTCTACATGAAGGAACTGAGTGCATTCTGACTAAGTTTTCAAACAGTACAAAGATGGAATAGAGGGATAAGTAGCATCGAAGAGGTGTTTTGGCTGCAGGAGGGTGCAGTAGCATCCTCTAGCAACCCGTTTGATGCTCGGCTTCCAGACCACCAACCTCAGGATACAACGCATCATCCTCCGCCATTTCTGCCACCAACAGTAAGACCACACCACCAGAGATATACTTCCCTCCCCAACCCTATCAGCATTTTACTGAGACCATTCCCTTCACGACTCCCTCGTTTGTTCACGCGTCCCCCCTCCCACACCCCAACAAGCCACCTTCCACTCCCAGCATCTTCCCTTGCCATTGCAAGAGGTATGAAACCTGTGCCAACAACTTCCTCCTCACCTCAATCCAAGGCCCAAAAGGATCCTCCCACATCAGGCAGAGAAGATCCTGTGCATCCAAGCACCTCATCTACTCTGTCCATAGCTCCTGGTCTCCTCTACACTGGGGAGACAGGGCGTCAACTTGCAGAACGGTTCAGGGAACACTCTCCGTCACATACCTAACAACCCCACTTCCCTGTGGATGAATACTTCGCCTCTCCCACCACACCTCCAAGGACATGCAAGTTCTTGGCTTCCTCTACTGCCACATTCTACCCACCAGACGTCTGGATGAAGAACGCGTCGTCTTCCACCTTGGAACCCTTCAACCACATGGTATCCAGCGCAATGTCACCAGTTTCCTCATCTCCCCTCCCTCCACCTTATCCCAGATCTAACCCTCCAACTGAACACCGCCTGTTGAACTGTTCTACCTGTCTATCTTCCTTCCCATATATCCACTCCACCTTCCACTCTCACCACTCACCTCGATTTAGACATCGTCTTCCAAGCCTTCCTCCCAGCCCTTCCCATTCATCTCTCAATCCCTTTCCGCCCACCCACTTCATTCCCGATAAAGGATTTATGTCTGAAACGTCGAATATCGTGTTCCTCAGAGTCCGTCTGACTGGCTGTGCTTTTCTAGCACCACATTTTTTGACTCTGATCTCCAGCATCTGCGGTCCTCACTTTCTCCTGCTGAAGGATTTGCACAGGTTAGGGGAGTGAGCAAAAAAGTGGCAGGTGGAGTATAACGTGGGCAAGTGTGAGGTCATGCAGTTTGCAAGGAAAAATAACGGCATGGACTATTTTCTAAATAGCGAGCTAGTTCAGAAGACTCGGGTGGGGGGGGGCGGGGGGGTGGGCGGTGGGTCGGGTGCTAGTTCAAGGATCTTGAAAGGTAAACCTGCAGGTTATCAGCAGTTGGGAATGCAAATAAAATGATTCCATTTATTTCAAGAAGGTTTGAATATAAATGTAGGGATGTACTTCTGAGGCTTTATGAGGTTTTGGTCAGGCTACAGATGGATTATTGTGCACAGTTTTGGGTCCCATATCTCAGGAAGGATGCACTAGCCCTGGAGCATTTTCCAATAAGATTCACAAAAGTGGTCCCAGGCATGAAAAGCTTAAGATATGAAGAACATCTGAGGGCTCTGAGTCTATATTTGATAGAGTTCAGAAGAATGTTAGGAGGTCTAATTGAAACTTATAGAATAATGAATGACTTGAACAGGGTGGATTTTGGGAAGATATTTCCAATGGAGGGGAGACTAGGACCCAAGGGGACAGAGTAAAGAGAAGACCTTTTCAAACACAGATAAAGATGAACCTCTTCAGCCAGAGAGTGGTGAATCTAGGGAATTCACTGCTACAGAAGGCTGTCGAGGCCAGGTCATTGAGTATATTTAAGAGTAAGACAGATAGGTTCTTGATTGTAAAGGGGAAGAAGGGTTACAGATAGAAAGCTGAAGAATGGTGTTGACAAGCTTAACAGCCATCATTGAATGGTGGAGCAGGCTCAATGGGCTGAATGGCCAAATTTCTGCTCCAATGTATTCTGGTCGTATGGTTAATATTGGATCTCCTCACTCCTCATTGGAGATGCATCCTGGAATTTGATTTTCTTATGATTTATAAAGAGTAACATCCCAATACTGATGACTGGGAAATATCATGTTCCCTCCCTCCAGTCTCTGCAGCCATGTCCCCAATAACATAATCACACTGAAATTGAAAACCAATGCATGGTACTTAATCACAGTTGATTGACATCGACAACATTAACAGCATGACACTCACATGCCCTCTCTGATCCTGGACTAACCATCTGAATTGTGTGTCATATCATATTCTCTGCTCACACATCGATGCCATTTGTCTGTTATACTTCATGTTATCGAAGGCACATTTGCCTGTCAGATTATGGACTAGAAAAGTTCTCTCCATATTTTACTGATATTATAATCACTGATCAGTAGTTACAGACTGTATGATTCCATTTTTAAACGGAGAAACTTGTTTATATTCTGACAATCCTTTAACATTACTCCCATAACCAAGGCAGATTGAATGATTACACGCAATCAATCTACCATCTACAATATTCCTTCTCTCCGCCACCCCTACATATCCCAAGCTAAATGATTAAATTTTAAACGTTCTTTTGAATTTTAATAAAATCAATATTGAACTCAAAGAGGTTAAATTGAGTTATTTGTTCAGTGACCGTGATTAATGTAAATCTCCGTGGATCCTAATTATCCAAGTGGAGAGTTTCCATCGTTGGAAGATAAATGGGCTCTGTTCAATGTGCTATTCCATAGTGTGAGTAGGAGCATCACTTACAGCACTAACAGGGATCAGCAGCTCGAGAGAGAGGGAGGGGAGAAATCAGAATCTGCGAACATTAGACAGGAACGTTACAATAACGGTTCATAATCTGAGGACAATGGATTAGAATGTTCCAACAATGGATCCGAATCTGAGAATATTAGACTGGAATGTCCAAACAATGGACAGGAGTTTATCCGAGGGTCTTTATTGGCTTTCTCAGCCTTGGATATCATTAGCATGGCGGATCCAGGATATCCTTTGTATTATTCAAGGTGGTTACTATCCCATTCTCGCGATAATTGGTGTTCCTGGTAAGTCTTTATATTTGTCTACTAAACTGGGTTGAACTGAATTTCGGCTCATGATATGTATATTTTGGAAAGTGCAAGTCAATATCTCCAGTTCCAAACAAAAATTCATTTCCTTATATATTATAACCATCAAACTACGATTTTTAAATTACTCACTGATATGCGAGAAGGAACCAGACTCTTCTCAAACTCCATAATCCATTTTGTCCTTCACAGATTTACATCTCCATGTCCTTCCAACTCACCAATCCTGTCCAATACCACCATCATGATATACCAGTCTCGTCCTCGGTCTCAGTGCAATATCTGAATAAACCATTTGTGCCTTTGTTCAATCCGGATGCAAAAGTTTCACATTCCTAGTAACCATGTCCGTCACTAAATAATTGCTATTGAGAATGTTTAACTTGTTCTCTGCACATAAGGGAAGACAGTTTATAGTGGTCAAGCCATTGACTCATAATCTAGAGCCACAGAATAATGGTCTGTTGATATCTCATGAAGGAAATTGGGGAGTTTAAAAGCAACCAAGAAGTTGTAAATAGTCGTTCGTTTATTATTCTCTGTTATACTTTAAGAAACAAAGTTGTTATTTTTTACTTTAAATAGATTTGGACTCTAGAATTATCACAGATTACTGCATGGGATAAATTTTTTCTCTGTTGCTGGTTTTAATTAAGCAGGAAGATTTATCCTCTGTTGTGACACTAAAAATCCAAAGCTTTGCGTGTTACTCTTTATGGTACTGTGGAACAGCTGGACCAGCCACTCAGTTCAAGATCTGTATAAAATGCTGCCCTGACCAGGGCTTCATACATCCTGTGGGAGAAGAATAAAGGTAAAGAAAGCTCCTTTGTTCTGCCTGTTTTCTGTATTGCTACATCTTATTTCCATTCAGGTACGTGATCATCCCCTATTTTAGGTGTATTCAATCTCATTGAAATTCTCCCCGAGAGTGATGCACATCTCCATAGGAATCTCTGGTGCTGGCTTTATTGATGCTGACGTACAGATCTAAGGCATTTATAAATTCCATGTCAGTCGTTGTGCACAGAGAAGGAATGGCTTTTTGTGGCACATGAAATAAATAAAGTCTAAATGAGAGAAAAGATGTTTTTGACAATCCCTGAGAGTGTTGTTGAGGCAGTAATTGGGGTATTGTGGATAGACTTTATCTCAAGTTTAACCAGACTAATCCCTGGGATGATGGCACCATGAGCAGTGAGTGAAACTCAGTGAGAGAATAAGAGGTGATTACATTGAACATTAAGGGGGGTGGACAATCACTCATGATGTTCTAAACAGACACTGATACAGTGATACGTTCCATGGCTTTTTTCACTCAGATTACATGATTCTCGATAGTTTAAGAGCCTCGGAGAACGTTCCACCCAACCACCCCCACTCCCTATTTCAACTGAGACAGAGATAGAAAGAGAGGAGAGAGAGGGAGGAGGGGTGGTTTCAGGCTTTTGAATAAAATCTCCCAACGTTAATAGAGTTCAATTGGTGCGTGATCCTGCCATGAACGTCATGTTATCCATAATCCCGACAGCAGCAACAGTACCTTCATTATAAAAGTGTTAACTCTTTCCAGCATTATAGAGAGAAGGAAAGTCTTTTTTTTATGCCACAGGAAAGAAACGGAGATGTCTAAGAGGAAAAAGAGTTATTGTAATCATCGCTGAGAATGTTGTTGAGGCAGCATTTGGGACACTGTGGACAGACTTTCTCTCCTTTATAAGGAATGATCGCCTTGCCACAGAGAGAGTGCAATGAGGTTTGACCAGACTAATCCCTGGGATTATGGTACCACGAGAAGACAGTGAAGATTAATCTCTGACGTTGTGAGAGAATGAGAGGCGATTGCATTGAAACTTGAGGATGAGGGACAGTCACTCACGATGTTCTAAATAGACACTGACACAGTGAAATATTCCATGGCTTCTTTTTTATTCGGGTTACATGATTGTCGATAGTTTAAGAGCCTCTGAGAATATTCCGCTCACTCCACACCCAATCCCCATGTCGCATGAGAGACACAGAGGGCCAGTCTTTGATTAAACTCTCCCCACATTAATACAGTGCATTTGGTGTATGGTCCTGCACTGAAAGTCTCGTTATCCGCAATCCCTACAGCAGCCACAATACCTTCATGCTAAAACAGTTAACTATTCCCACCAGATTCTGACTTCCATGGAGACGATGGGTGTGTCTTCTCGGCGATGGAAGATGCTTCCTTGAGACTTGGCACAAATCATTTGGCTTCCCTCCTCATTGCCAGCAAACTATGTTAAAGCAACACACGTTCTACAGCAATGGAACCATGATTAACATCATGGAGTCCTCTATCAGTGCAGTCTCGGTTTCATTGTTTTGTCATATTGGAATATCAGTGACCCCCTCATGTTCCGTATAACTGTCTCGTGGGGATGAATAGACACCTCCTGGTCTCATGGAACAGGTTTTTGGGTCTGATTGGGCTCTGCCTGTTCCTGTTTAACAGCTCGATGCACTGAACAGACCACTTTCCTTCCTGTCTGACAGGCAGGAGTATTGAACGTACGTCACTCTTCCTGTTCCTGAATGCTAGCTCATACCCGTGTGCAACCAGCTTGAGATGCTGAATGATCTCCTTTTCTAGCTGTGGAAATGTGCAGTGTCTGGCCGTGCTGTTACCTGAATGTTACCGACACTTTAACAGCACAAACCGGAATGCTGTCCGGGTCTTGCTGCACATGGACACAGAATGGTTCAGGAGCTGATGGGGGACAAAATGTTCTGAACATTCTGTGATTTTCAGTCATCATACCTACTTCAGATCTTATGATGGGAAAATACATTATTGGAGCAACTGAAGTTATTTGTGCTGAGGGGGCTAACCTGTGGATCTCCTGCAGGGATGTACCGGGACTGAGAGGATTGTTGGTGACTGACCCCAAACCTCTTTATTTGTGTTCCAAAAGACTCCGTCCAGTGGGAAGGTTACACCTGATTCACATTCAGATCAAATAAGTAGGTGGTCCCGATGCCATCCTCAGTCAAATACTGCCTTGGTATCAAAGCCATTCGCTCTTTCCTGAGCCCCTGTGTTCGCCTCTTGTTCATATCAACAGGTGTTGGTGTGTGTGTAGGGAGGGCTTTCCTCTCACAGAAGGTAATCACTGTCAGGAATTATCTGGGCGAGAGAGTTAGGGGAGCTTTATCTCTGAAAGCATTTAAGGAAGACGTAGATGGATTTTTGATCTGTCAGAGAGCTAAGGGGTGAAGAATTGGGCATTAAAGAGGAGTTACTGTCAACAGTAGATCAGCCATGATGTTATGCAATGGCTTGATCATCCAAATTACCTGATACTGCTCCTTTTGTCCTCAAATTCAGTAATTGCAAAGTTAATGGCTGTAATTTTCCTGAATGTTCTTTTATTGAATGTTGCAAACAGAGAGAGTAAAGTATTGTGTGAGTTATCACTGGGTGAAGTATGGGGACTGTATTCACGGTGAATCTGGGTCTATGCTATCACCAACAAATGAACCACAAGTTGCGGAGAGGAAACACTCTGTAAAGAGACCAGAAGCATCTGTGGAAACAGATAACATTTTCCAACCGACACCAAACCATGTGTGACAGTCTTGAGGGACTGAATGAGATTCTGTATTACTGTTGAACAGGTATTTGGAGCAAGTAGCCTCCATCTGTTCCTTGCAGGAGATGTGAGGGGTTGAATAGAACATAGCAACACAGGACTGAGCAGCAGGAGTGAGCTATTAAATACTTTGTCACCGCTTCATATGCTTTTGCTCAAAGCAGCGCATTTCTGTCTGTATACCATTTTACGGCATACCAAAACAAATTTGAATAAATGCAAACATCCAGGCACCACAATACTCTGGGGAAGGGAATTTCCACTTGTACAGCCCTTTTAGAAATTCTCATTTGTGTTCCAACAAATGTTGGAGGGTCACTATGTCCTTTTCCAGTCCCAATCCTCCACTGTTTACACCAATCTTAAATGCAGCCAGTTTAGTGAGGTGGCTAATGATTTAGATCTCAGACTCCGCCATTTTCTTGAAAAATGTGAGCCACAGAAAGTTGAACTCATAACAAATGGTAAAATGATAGAGTGCCCGCAAAATGTTATTCTGCCTTTGAAGTTATTCTGCTCACACAAGCTACTGGTAGTGGGATTGCTTTCTGGAACAGTGGGATTTGGCTGAATTCCCTTCGTTTCAGGCAGTGGAGAGATTTCAATGAATCCTCACCAGGAACACTTCACAAGTGGTAAAGATGACACAAGGATTTTATGATCTCAAACTTTGCTATCTGGCGGAACAAAGTCAGAGAGAGGGATCAATCGGCTGCTGCTTCTCAGGCAGGGAACATTTTTCACTCTCTCTGTGTTGGAACATACAATTTTGTCACTGAGCACCAAACTGGGCCATGTGCGATCTCCTGGAACATTCTCTGGAAAACCTGATGATGGATTATATGCAGGTGTGTCATTGCTCTTGTTGTACACAATTCCTTCCAATCGCAAAAAAAAGTCCCCACTTTATAATTTGGTGACATGCTTACACGTGTCTGTGTAATTTGTAAATATTGGTAGGTGTCTTCATAGTATGTGTGTTAATATAAATACATCTTTTTCTTAAAGTTTATTCTCTAGTTTTAGTCTCGCTCATAGGAGATAATAAGCATCCAGCTGATACACTTTTCAGAAAGACATGGATGGTTCAATACTATTTCTCAGCTCAGATCGAAACTGCTAATCCCCCATAACAAAAGCCCGGCATTCCAGGAATGAGTAAAGGGAAACCTCTTTGAAAATCTTCGAAAATAATTATATCTTTTTATTTTAGTTTAGGGGATCAATTCTGCGCACAGTACATCAGGTGTGGTCTCAGCAATGCCCTGTACAGATGCAGTAAAACATTCCTGTAATTAAACCTGATACCTTTTGCCAAAAACAGCATCATTCCACTTACTTTCCAAATCACTTGCTGCATCTGACTTCATATGATTCATGTCGCAAGAACATGGAAACCTCCTGTATCACAGAGTTCGGCAATCGCTCTCCATTTAAATTGTTTACTATTGTTTCATCCTTCATGCCAAAATAGACATTTCTGCTGAAGGTTTGCTCACTCACCTTTCCTGCCTATATCACATTGCAGACTCACTACCTCCATTTGATGACACATTGAATGACCATCTTGGTGTATGAGCTAATTGAGCTCCAAGTCATTCCCTTCCCTTCCTCCAGATCTTTGATACAGATTGTTGATCATTGATGTCCCCACAATGATTTCTGAGGCACTCCATCAGTTACAGCTTTGCAGCCTGAAAATAAACATTTATCTCTACTTTCTATTTCCTGTTAGTGACAGCTTCCCTATTCCTGTGTAGCGGCTCAGGTGGGTTGAATGGCCTCCTCCTGGACTGTGTAGTGTACTGAATGAGCTGAATGACTTCATTCTATACTATGTGTAATTACCTAGAGGGACAGAATGGTCTCCTCCTGTGTGATTGAAACGATCCTGTCTGACTGAATGGAGTGGTCCCCAACCCTGTTACAGTCTCGAGGGTAGATTGAGAAAACAACACATGGAATAGGGCCAGCAGTACATCTCTGTTTGATCCTCGAAGAGTGGATTAAGGGAACAATACATGGGATAGGGGCAGAAGTTACCCATTCGGCTGCATCATACAGAATGTTCATGGCTGATCCGACCATCTGTGTCTGACCATCCATTTCCTGTCTGTTCCCCATAAACACTGACCCTTCTGTCCAGTAAAGATGAGTCGAGCTGAGCCTTGAATATTTTCAATAATCGAGTCTTCACTGCTCCCTGTGGATGAGGACACCACAGGTAGCACAACACTAAAGTGAAAGGGACGTCCTCATTTCATTTTGGGCCTGTTATTTTAAAACTGTATCAAATCACCACCTCTTTTCAGACACAAGGACAGAAAAGTTAGGAATAATTAGGAACATAATCTATTCCGGACTCCAAACCTATCCGACACTCCCACTGACCTTTTCCAATCAACTATGTATCACACCCAGCCTCTGCTGCTTTCTCAGGAAGAGAATGCTTGATAGCATAATACTGCAGGAGCATTAAGGAAATGAGCAGATTGAGGCCTTTCAGCCAATCAAGTCGGGAAATCCATTCAATAATTTCTTATGTGTAACGCGACCTCATTCTTCTGCCTTCTCCCTATAATTCTTGATCCCCTTACAAATCAAAAACATATCGATTTGTGTCTTAATAACACTAGTGTCTGTGTCTCTGTGTATCTGTATGAGAGTAAGTGTTTGTGCATGTGTATGTGTGTGTGTGTGCCTGTGTGTGTGCGTGTATGTGTCCATGTGCTTTTTCTCTGTGTGTTTGCGTGTCTGCATCTGTCTGTCTGTGTCTCAGCCTGTGTTTCCATCTGTATTTATGTCAATTTGTATGTAACTGTATATGTATTTGTGTGTTTATACGTGTATGTATACGTATCTTCTTGTACAAAGTTACAAATCACACAACACCAGGTTATATTCCAACAGGTTTAATTGGAAGCACACTAGCTTTCGGAGCGACGCTCCTTCATCAGGTGATAGTGGAGGGCTCGATCGTAACTCAGAATTGATAGCAAAAATTTACAGTGTGATGTAACTGAAAGTTTACATTGAAAAATTGATTGTCTGTTAAGCCTTTCCTCAGTTAGAATACAGTGATAGTTTCACTTCTTTCATGTTTAAATCACAAAACCTTTTGTTAAGTTGCATTCTCGGGTTAGCTGTTAACAATGGTGATAGCTAGACAATATGTTGAAGGTGTTAGCCCCCTGTGTTCTTTGTCTATGCCATGATGTTTAGTTTGATTCACTCTTTGGTCAGCGATGATAGAAAAGAGCCAAGCAGTGCTCCCGCATTTTCTTCTCTATCCTCCTGCGGTGTTCCTGAATATATCTGGTCAGGACCAGGAGTTTTTAGAAATACTACAAAGTCTAAAACATGCGTCCATTTATTTCAAGTACAAACCCCAAAGTGTGAGAAAGTGACTCAATGATGGTTAACATAACAAATTGGAAAATGTGTTAATCATAGTGAGTTCAGAAGAATTCCAGCTATTGTGGAAACCTGAGAATTCTCAGAAATTAATCATCCCAAAAAGGAAGGCCATGAAACTGAAAAGGAAATCAAGAAGAGAACATACATGCTAACAAACAGGAACACAAAGACTGCATCAATCTACGATCTATATTACAAAGGAAAAAAGCAAGGTCAAACGTGGAAATTTGTAATCGGGAGAGGAGAGGTCATTGTGGAGAACAGGGAAATGGCCAAGAAAACAACCAGTTACTTTACATCTGTCTTCATGGAGGAAGATCCAGAAAATCACCCAGTAATACCAAGTGATCATATCGGACTCCTGGAGCTAAAAACATAAAGTCAATTCGTATCAGTAACAAGGTAGAAATTGAACATGGAGCTGGATTGAGCATTGCTAAGTCTGACGAAACAGATGTACGTCGTATCAAAATGTCAGAAATAAATCACCAATAGTAGTATTAATTGCACTGTCGATGACTGTGTTTTATTTTCCTGCACATTCTGCAGAGACCGGAAACTATTGTGGATAAACGTGAATCAAGCACTATAAATGAATGGAAGGGATCCAAACAGCTACAAAGGGAAAAAGACATAGTGTGGAAAACTGCAGACCAGTTAACTTGACATTTGTAGGGAAACTGTTGGAAGCTATTACACAGGATGACATTTTTGCTATTTAGAAAGTAACAGCGACAATGGAGAGAATTAGCATGCTTTTCTAAGAGAGAAAACATATTTGATAAACTTCGGAATTGTTTGAAGTTGTTTCTTACAGCATCAATAATGGGGAACCAGTAGAAGTGGCATATATTGGATTTTCGGGAGGGTTTCTATAAGATCTCAGTGAGATCGTAAATGCAATGAATGTGAAGGGAATTTGGAGGAATATATGTAAGTGGAAAGTTAAAGTTTGGTTCGCCTTCATTTAAGAGAGTCAGAACATTGATGTAAAGACATGTTGAAGCAGTTTCACAGCGTGTTGGTGGACTGTACCTGGAGTATTGTGTACATTTTTGGTGGCCAAAACTCTGAAAGAATATACTGACAACAGAGGAAGTGCAATGGACACTCTCCAGATTAATCCCTCAGATGGTGAGATTGCCTGATGAGGAAACTCGGCCTGTGTTCTCTAGAGTTTCAAAGAAAGACAGGTGGGTCACAGTGAAATTTAGAAAATGCATAAAACATATGACATGTTGGAAAATAACAGAACGCTTCCCTCGCTGTCTATTCCACATTCAAGGCAAATAATGGCAGGATCTGGGACAGGCCAGTTAAGGCTGCAATAAGGTGGAAAAACTTCACTTGGAGGGGACTAACTAACACAGGGGCATGGCAACCTACTGGCAGGCAAGATTAGTGAGAATCTCCAGATATTCTACAAGTGTGTCCAGCGGAACAGAATAACCAGGGAACAGGTAGGACTCATTAGTGACTTGCCAAGTTGCATCCAAATCAACTTTAGTGGTCGGAGACAGGCGGTGGTGGTAGAAGGCTGTTTGTGTGATTGGAGGCTCGTGTCCAGTGGTGTACCACAGGGATCAGTGCTGTGTCTCTTAATATTTGTGATTCGGAAGTGTTGGTGTTGGACTGGGATGGACAAAGCTAAACATTGCATAACACCAGGTTATACTCCAAAAGTTTTATTCCACGACATTAGCTTTTGAAGTTCTTCATCAAAGTGCACAAACACCTGATGAAGAAGCAGCGCTTCGAAAACTCGTGCATCCAAATAAACCTTTTGACTATAATCTGATGTTTTCTGATTTTAAACCTTATCATAAAGGATGCAGCTGTGAATATGAATGAGGGGTTGGGGGGCGTGTCATAAGTAAGTTTGTGTCTGATACAAAGATTGGCTGGGTTGTTGGCAGTGAGGAGGAAGGTCTTATGTTACAGGAAGATACCGATGGAATAGTCAGATGGTCACATCAATGGCAGGTGGAATGTTACCCTGATAAATATGAGGTCATGCACTTTGGAAGAATAAACCAGGGAGTGGAGGACTCAATGAATGGCAGCACAATAGGAAGCTCAGAGGGTGCTTCTTCACACATCCCTGAATGTGGCTGGACAGGGTAACACACATTTTGAGAAAGCGTACGGGAGCGTAAACACAGCCTTCACATATAGAAGTATAGATTAAAAGAGCAATGCAGAACTTTCGTTATGCCAAGATACTGTGTGTATTTCTGGGAGCTACATTACAGGAAGGATGTGATTGCACTGGAGGGGTTGCAGAAGAGATTTACCAGGATGTTCCCTGGGATGGAGCATATCAGCTATGGAGAGAGGCAGGATAAGCTCGGGTTGTTTACTTTGGAGCAGAGAAGGCTGAGGGGGAAATGAATCAGGAGGATAAGATTACGAGGGATATGGACGGGGGGGATAGACAGCAGCTGGTCCTTTTAGTCAAAGGGACACACTTTTAAAGTGAAGGGTTTGAGGCTTAGTGAGGATTCGAGGACTGTTCTTCATCCAAAGTGTGTTGGGGTCTGGGATGCATTTCGTGAGAGGGGAATTGTCATGGTAACCTCAAAACCATTAAAAAATACATGGTTGTGCACTTGAACTGCCATAGGATTCACAGCGACGGGTTTTGTGTTGGAAGGTTCGGCTAATGTAGACCGTGCTGTATTTCTGATAGTACAGAGTCTGTGCTTCCGTGATTGCATGGCTGAGGAAGGTCAATCATTTAGTAGCTCAAGGTAGGAATTGATGGGTTTCTGAAGAATATCTCATCACAATGTATATGAGTGAACTTGTAATATCTTCTGAAAATACGTCAATGGCAAAATTAAGAGAAAAAAGGTGCAGCTTTCTTAAAGTCTGATACCAGATAATTGAGGACAGGGAAATAGCAGATCAATGGAGCAAATGCTTCAGTTATGCCTTCACAGAAGGAAGCAAAACAAAAATAAAATTTCCTCGCAATACTAGGGAACTTGAGTCTGGTGAGAAAAAGGGAATAGAATGAAATTAGCAACTAAAATGTTTTAGAGAAAATATTGGACTGAAATTAGTAGGCATAGATAAAGTCAACAGGAGTTTATGAAATAGGATTCATATTTGAGAAAGTGGCTTTTAGCAAAATTATGGAGAAGGTATCAACGCAATACGATTGGAATCTCAGAAAGAGTTTTGATTAAGCCCCAGTTTGTGCAAATTCGAATTCTATGGCACTAGGGTTAATATATGGTCATTGTTTTAGAATGGGAGAGCTGGCAGGAAACAGTGAGTAGGAATAAAACCATGTTTTTTTGAATGGAAGGCTTGGAGGATATAGCAAGGATCGAGATTTGGCATCCAGCTATTCCCATACACATCATATCTTTGGTTGAGGGGCTCAGTTGCAATATTCACAATTCTGCTGACAGCACTAAACGATGTCAGCTTGTGAGTGGATGAGGAGGATGGAAAAAATGCTCCAAGGTGATTGAGACAAGTGGAGTGACTAGGCAAATACCTGGCAGATGGAGAGCAATGGCAGAGATGAGAGGTTGTGTACTTTGATGGGATCAATTGAATGGCAGCCTATCATTTGAAAAGGGATTGGTTAAAAAATGTTGATCTGTAGATGAACTTAAGCTGCATTTTTGTTTATTTCTACGCAGCCTTCAGAGTCCATGTAGGGCATGAGTTCTGAACAGGGAAGTCAATACTGGGAATGGCATTGGCACGCTTACATAGTGTTTACATAGACCCAGCATGTGGGGAGCTGTAACAATGAACAGAATCTGGATCTCCCTGTACACCAGTCACTGAAAGCAATATTGCAGGAGCAGAAAGTAGGTAGGAAGATAAATGGTTTATTTACCTTCATTTCATGGGGTTTTAGAATACAGGAGTAAGGATAATTTACTGCAAATGTACAGGCCTTGGTGGGACCCCATCTCTAACATTGCGCAGTTTTGGTGTCCTTCCCTAATAAAGGGCAAACCTGACATTGTGGGAGTGCAGTGAAGGATGACCAGACTGATCTCTGGGACGACAGGTTAGTTTTGGGAGCAGAGTTTGGGGTGACTGGGCCTGTATTCCATGGGCTTTAGGAAAATGAGTGGAGATATCAGTGAGATATATAAAACTCTGACAGGGTATGTCAGATTGGGAGCAGGGATGATAGTTCACTTTGTAGAAAACAGTTCACAAATCGCATTGCAGTCACATCGTAGTTAATAAACAAGTGTTATCAGAGAACTCCCTATATATTGATGGACCTAAGGCACTATATTTCATAATGTTTAAACATATTTTGGGATATGAACATTGTGTGGGGAAAACTGCATTGAGGAGATGTTTGGCCATGAAATAACATGGGGAAAGCTCAATGTGCTGATTGATCTCCTCCTTTCCCGATGTTTCTGTGTAGTCTGTGAGAAAGCTCTGTAAATGTTGTCACAAGCTCTCAGATGTTAGGAAGGCTGTCTATGCAGGGTCAACAGGACTTTGTTTCCCATTCCCTTTTCTGATAACGAGGGTTGATGCCGGATGTTCTGTCAGGTTTTATCCTTTAAGACCTCAGAGTAGTTTGATACAACTGAGTGTCTCACGTGGCAGATTCAGAGACCATGTCTGTGCGTCTGGAGTCTCTTTTAGGCCAGACCAAGAAAGCACGGGAGGTTCACTTCCTGAAAGTACATTGGTGAAGGATCTCGATGTTTACAATCAACATTAGACACAAGATCACTATTACTGTCACCAGATTTTAGGTCTCGATATTTTATTAATTATTTCTAACTTCCACCAGCTGCCAGAGCATTGGCCTGGTCTGGATTCGTAATCCAATGATATGTCCACTGCAGCACAATCTCCACATGGGGACCTATCGGAAACCACAATGTCCTGATTATTTCGGTGCTACTTGACAGCTCTATCAAAAATAATTCCCACCAATTTGACTATTGTGATGGGACTGAGGGTGTGGTAATTGGTCAGATTGTAATTATTCTCCTATTCAGGGACTCATAGTTGAGTAATTTTCCACACTAGAGAAAGTGAGGACTGCAGATGCTGGAGACCAGAGCTGAAAATGTGTTGCTGGAAAAGCGCAGCAGGTCAGGCAGCATATAAGGAGCAGGAGAATCGACGTTTCGGGCATGAGCCTGAAGAAGGGTTCATACTCGAAACGTCGATTCTCCTGCTCATTGGATGTTGTCTGACGTGCTGCACTTTTTCCAGAAACACATTTTCAGCTAATTTTCCACATTGCCAGGGAGATGTCAGAGTTGGAGCTGGAATGAAACAGCTTCCCCAGGGACACGGCTTGTTGTGCAGCACAAGTCTTCAGTCCGATTGCAAGAATGGGGTCAGGGCCTATTGCCTTTGTCACATCTATAGTGTTCAGGTGTTTCCTCAAGACCGTACAGCAAATCGAATTGCTTGAAGACTGGCATCTGTGATTCTGTGGGAAGCATGATGAGTGTGAGGTGGATCATCCACTCAACACGTCTAGCTGAGGATAGTGCAGACACCACATCCCTGACTTTTTTCACTGACGTACAGAGCTGTTCCGATATTTAGGATGAGGATATTTGTGGATTACCCTGCTCCAGTAAATCGTTTAATAGACCATCGATATTTATGTTTGGATTTGGCAGGACGACAGAGCTTAGATCTGATCTGTTCGTCTTGGGATCATTTCCCCTCTCCATCAGACATTAGTTCTGCTGGTCGGAATTTAACCAGTTAAGCGTGGTAGCTTTAATGGGTTGTCAACAGGTTTAGATCCACGTGATTCCGACCCTGGCATGTTCACCCACATTCATCACTGAACCACGGACTGGCTTAATGGTAATGGTAGACTGATGAATTATGTTCTGGAAAGTTCTACAGATTGTTGTTCAATACAATTCTGTTTCTGCTGCTGCTGTGATCTACAAAATCAAATGATAACCCAGTTTGAGTTGCAATATCTACAACTCAATTCTACTGACTGTCCCACAGTTCACAACGGGACCCATTCACCCATCAGCCCTGTATTCTATACCTAACCTGGTTTCTGATGCGGTAACACATGTATTTTCATATTCTCATTCTGCTGAGGGCCTCTCCCTGATGTCACACCTCCAATTTGTTATTTTAATTCAATCCATTTAAACTAATGATCTAAATCGTTTCTCTTCCACAATGTCAACTTCTGTATTTGAAGAGAATGTGTTTCCCTCTGTTTTTCTCCCTGACAATTATTAAGAGCTCTGCAGTGTCAGTGATGCTAACCTTATGCAATTTCAGAGTAAGGAATTTCTGCACCATGCGTTATTGTTCAGTTCCCAGTGTACGGCTCTCCATGTTGGACAGGATGTTTGGGCATCTTTGACAGACGTCATTGGAAATTGTTCAGAAACAGAAATTGCTGAAGAAATTGATGAAGATGTTGCAGCATCTTCTGGAATGAATGTAGTGTTAATCTTTCAGGTCCAGTGACCCTAGACAAAGTTCCCAGTTTCTCAAGCAATTTTGGTATTTTTATTACCAGTAGCCATAGTTCTTTGTTTTGCGAAAAGGTGTTCTGTGCCTATTCATTTCTGGAGGAGCTAAGCAGGTCTGTCAGCATCTGCAGAGACAGAGAAACGGCGTTAGCATTTGGAGCGCAGTGTGACACGTCTTCGTAACTGAAAAGCATTGGAAACTTGGCTTTTTAATACCTTGCCAGAGGTGGGAGATTTGTGACAGGGAAAAGAGGGCGTGGCAAAGATAAACCGGCTTTTCACAGTGGTGAACGAGAAGATGATATAAAACGGGTTTAAATTAAAGTGTGACTGGGGGAAAGGGGTTCTCTTTATTGAGTGCAAGATAAAGAAGACACAATCACACAACGTCACAGGGAGGCCAGGAGGGAGAATGTTGACTATGTGGCATATAAAGATCTGGCCATAAATAGATTTTCACTGTCGATATCATCACCTCCTGTAGACTTGAGAAGGTCGATGTTGAGATGTTGTTACCATACCTGAGTGGAGTCTCGAACTCGTGGACATGGATACCGAACATGGAATATCGATTTCTATCTGAGACACAGAGTGATGCCTTCTCTCAGAAGGTAGTGAATGTCTGGGAGTCCCTAACCCAGAGAGGTGTGGAGGGATACAAGGAGTCGGCAAGAAAGTGGCGTTAGACCTGGAGTAGGTCAGCCATGTTCGTATTAAATGACAGGGCAAGCGTGAGGGGCCGAATAGCCTGCTCTGTTCCACTTTATTAATTTCACATGTTATGCTTTTGCAAAGTAACTGGTTAATTTCCCGGAAGTTGTGTTGTGTAATGCTACATTCGGGTGTGCAGAGGATTTGTTTGAGTTAACGCTGGGTGGGGTATGGGTACTGCATTCACAGTAAATCTGGGTCTGTAACACGACCCACATCTGGAGCAGACGTCGCCGAGAGGGGAAGCCTGGAAACAGGGACGGGGGGGTGAGTGTCACTTCCAGACCCAGCCTCGATTTTCCAAGTATATTTCCAAAACTGCACCGAACCATGGGAGTGGCCTCGATCTGCCCCTGTGTAGCAAGTCTCAAGGGCTGAATGGAACATCAGAACACAGGGCTGAGGGACACGAGTGGGCCATTCGGCCTTTGACACTACTCCACCAGTAAATAAAGTCGTGGTTCATCTCATTGTGGTCCCAGCTAGACTTTTCTCTCCATGCACCATTATCCCTGATTCACATGTCTATGGAAAATCAGACAAAGCGTGCTTCGATATAATATAAAGGTTCAGCCACCCATCTTCTGGGAAAGAGAATTCCCATTTGAATGAATTCCCACTTCCTGATTTTTGTTTCTCACTCCAGTTGTGACTGAGGATGGAGGGTGTCACTCTTTCCTTTTCTAGTCACACTCCTCACTGCTCACAACAAATTTTCAATGTAACCAGGTTGGGTGTTTTGGCCGATGATAAAAGTCTCAGACTGGGTCAGGTTCAGTGATAAGAACAAGTCAGGCAGATTTCTTTAGTCAGCCACAACTTACCAACAGAACTTACAGAGGGATATGTTGGATCTGTGTGTAACACTGCTGCCTCACATCACCAAGGAGCTGGGTTCAATTCCAACCTCGGGCGACACAGTATGCGGAATGTGAACATTCTCCCCATGCCTGTGTGGGTTTCCTCTCAGTGCTCCAGTTTCCTGCCACAGTCCAAAGATGTGCAGTTTAAAGTGCATTGCACATAGTGCCCAGGGAAGTGTAGGTTAGATTGGTTAGTTATGGGAAATGCAGGGTTACATGGATAAGATTGGGGGCACGTCCAGGTGGGATGCTGTTTGGTGGGTAAGTGTGTACTTAATGGACGGAATGCCCTGTCTCTGCACAGTAGAGGTTCTATGACAATGACAATAAATTTGGATTTTACAAACACCCAGTGGGTACATACTAATCCACATTTATCAAGGTCTTGTCTGTTTCGATCTCATTCCAAGAGTAACCTGCTAAAGCCTTTATAATATAAGCCCTTCAACCCAGGAATACGTCAAATGAAATATCTCTGAACTGGTTCCAATGTAATTATATCCTTTCTCAGATAAGGAGACATAAAAAACTAATCTCACACTCAGATCATAATGCTTATTATTGTTTTCTCAAAGTGCTGTGAGTCTTTGGAACACTCTTCCCCACAGACCATTTCAGGCAGAGATATTGAATATTTTTGAGGCACAGATGTAAGGTTCATAAATAACACAGTCAAGGATTATCGAGGAATGGGCAGCAATGTGCAGTGTGGGGAGAAATGTAGACAGTGGTATCAAATAACACGGCTTCAGAACCTCCAGGATCATAATGCAAAATGAAATGATAATATCGATAAAAAGTTAAGGGGGAATACAAGATTGCTGCGATCCAGAAGGTCTGCTTTTCTGGGCTCTGCATCAACACACGGGCAAAGTGGTTCGCTAACCTACCCCATCCCAGCCATTTACTTAAATTCCAACACTAAAAGAGCGATAGAATCTTTACTGATCCCGATTTGTCAAAGGGAAATGACAAAACTTGGGGAAAGGATCGAGTACTCCCAACAAGTGTTGCACCCGTCAGAAGAATCGAGCATACTGAGGCGATATCTGCAACACATTCTGCTCGTTCGATGGACCCAGTTACTAACCAGGCCTTGGTCACTGAGTTCATCAAGTTACGTGAAATGATTGAAGCCATGATTGAAGAACAGTTCAGCCGTGGCTAGAGCCGCTCTCAGCCGTGCCCCAAAAACATGAGCAGCAACTTGACAGCCTTGGAAACAGAACAGACGATGCCAAGGGCCGAACTGCAGTGGCAGAGACCGTGATCGATTCCTCTCGGGAGAGGATCCTCGTCCTTGAAAAACAGGTCTGCACCTTAACTGAACAAGATGACGACCACAGGAACAGGGGTAGGATGAAGAATATTCTGATCGTCGGTTTGCTGGAGCGGACAGAAGGTGGTCAGCCGGTGAGTTTTTTCAACAACTGGCTGCAGCGATCCCTTCACTTGGAAACTGAGGAGGGACGGGTGAAGACTGAGACAGTTCATCGGGTTACGACATAGAAGTCAGACTCAGACCAACGCCTTCATCCTGTCCTTGCGCAGTTACATAGTTATGGGGACAAACAAAGACTGATGGAAGCTTTCAGAACTCGGGGAAAGATCCGATGGATTTAATTCACGAGAGCCCCAGGATTATGTTCTTTCAGGACTTTTCAGCGGCGGTGATTCAGGAAAGAAAATATTTTGCTGAGATCAAAAGAAGAGTAAGGGAACTCTGGATTCAGTATTCCTTACGCTACCCAGCGGTGCTCCGTATTGCTTTCAGTGGATTCATGAACTCGTCTGACTGTCCAGAGAAAGCGAAAATTTTATGGACATTTTAAAGTAAGCTGGATATTTAGATAATCATATTTCTCCTAAAGACATTTTGTTGATTTTTCTGGTATTAAGCAGTATTAAATTATAGCCGGGACTGGGTTGAGTACTCATTTTTAACTTCTTCATTAGTATTACTACTCTTTCTCTCTTTCTTTGCTTGTGTCTGAGGTGCGGCTCAAGCTGGAGGGTGTTACAAAGGTAGTTGTGATGTCTAAGTGCCGACCGAAGGGCAGGTCAAGCCCGATTTTTGTTGTTAATTGCCCAGGATTCCATATTGGTAGCGGGCACAAGATAAAGTTTCGAGGTATGTTAGCGTCCCCAGTAGGCGGTAAATTCCCCAATCGAGCGTGATTGGCATTTTGGATTTTATTTCATTCTTTGTTTTTTTTTAATGTGTTTAGCTTTGGAAAGTTTTAAGACCTTTTTAGTTGCAGTAGTTTTAGGTTGTACAGCTTTTAGGCTCAATGAGTCTTTTTTTCATTAATCATCAGCGATGTGTAATTCGATGTGAAACTCTAGAGTTAAAATGTTGCTACAATGAGTTATGGATAATGATGTGCTGAAATGTTGTACCTGGAACATTAAGGGGAGCCATCTGTCAGTCAAGAGGAAAAATGTACTTTCTAGTCTTCAAAAAGAGAGGGTGAATGTTGTCCTATTGCAGGAGATGCACCTTGATGGCAAGGAACATTTGACGTTAAAGAAGGGCGGTTTGATCGTTTTTTTCTCTCGTCTTTTAGTACAAGGAGTAGGGGAGAAGCCATCCTTGTGAAGAAGAATCTTCCATTTAAATTACTAGATTGCATTAGACACTCACGGGAGGATCATCATCCCCAAAATTTTGAACTATGGGAAGTAATACAGTATTTTGAATGTTTCTTGCCCCCCGGTGCACCATCTTAAAATCCTGGTAGATGCATTTTCCAAATTCAGTTATCTTGCATCGTGGCACATAACTGTAGAAGGAGATTTCAACTGTCTTATGGACCCACGGTGGACAGTGTCCAAATGTCCCCGAATACCCTCGTTATAATGGAAGCAATTGGTTCTCTAGCTGAATTAGAGCTGATGGAAGTCTGGAGGCAGATCTACCTCACAATTTTGCAGGGATTTTATTTTCTCCTTTAAGCCGCACAAATGGCACACGAGGATTGATCTTTTCCCCATCCCTGCAACAATCTTAGATATGGTGGCATCCTGCGGAATTGGGAATATTATCCCAACATTCCTGCCTCGGAAGTAAGATAGAAGTAACATAAAATTATGTTGTATTCAGATGAGAGTCTTACGTTTTTGTCAAATCCCACAGTTTCGGCAGCTCACATGATGCAATGCATTAATTCGCTTATCACCTTTTCGGGCTATAAGATTAATTTTACAAAGTTTGTGTCCATCCCTGTGGGAGGTCTCAGGGAAATACCTGATGTTGAAGGCAAATCCTGGTTTCCTTTTAAATGGTCACGAGGGTGGTTTACCTATTTTAGTATATTCATTACATCGGTCTTTGATCATTTATTTAACGTGAACTATGTCCATTTGTTTGACAAAATTAAACAAGACCTTCAAAGCTGGGATGCACTTCCAACCTCCTGGCTAGGTCGGATAGCTGTTCTTCAAATGAATGTCCTTCCTTATTTGCTATACCCCATGTGAATGCTTCCTTTGATGTTTCCCAGACAGATATTTAGGAGACGTAATGGCTGGTTTAGCTCTTCTATTTGGCACCATAAGCGACTCTTTATCAAGCTAACCAAATTACAACTACCCCACAGATTGTGGGGAGTCGATCTCCCAGATTAAAAGCTATCAATTAAGCTCTTTTTTATCCTATGTTAATGTCTGGGCCACTGAGGACTCGGTGTTAATACGGTTAGATATTGAACCCTCTCAAAGTGAACCCTTATTAGTCTGTTGTTCTTAGGCAAAATGGCAACATTTATGAAGTATTGTCATAACCCAATAATTATCAATAAAGTTAAAGCATGAATGCCAATATGTCAGGTCGAGGGCAATATAGCCAAAACTATGCTGCTTACCCCTATAATTGGTATAACGAGTTGTCAACCGGGGATAATGGATTCCATTTTTAAACTGTGGGAAACCAGGGATGTAACTTGCTTGAGTGGTTTAGAATTAATAGAATCCCTACAGTGTGGAAACAAGCCTTTGGGCTCAACAAGTCGACTTCGATCCACACAGACCCATTCCCCTAGTATCCTATATTTACCCTGACTAATGCTCCAACCTATATACCCCTGAACACTATGGGTGAGTTATCAATAGCCAATTCATCTAACCTGCATATCTGTGGATCCTGGTGCTGTGAGGCCGCAGTGCTAACTGCTGAGCCACCACGTGTTATTTGAGGGAGAAAGAATGACATCATTTGATCAAATAACTCGTAAGTATGGACTACCAAGTGGAGACCTCTTCTGTTTTTTTAATCCATATCAGTGATTTGATTAAAAAAATTACACCTTTAACAGACTCTCACAGATCGGATAGAGAGAAATGGGTGCTTATTGCTTAGAATACACTCTCTGCCAGTACCCTTTATCATTAGTTGGAGTGTGTACCCTTAGACGAGACTGTGCAGCTTTGTAATGTCTGTGAGAGAGAGATATTGGGGTTCAGACCACCTCGGAGAGATGGGATGATATTTGTGAAAATTCTCAAAGGATTTTTATCTGTAATAGGACCCATTCCATGCAGTTGAAAATTCTTCATAAGGTCTATCTGACCCCAGATTGACCTTCAAAATGTGAAGTCGGATTATCTTCAGCCTGTCATAAATGCAGAATGACCACAGGCACTCTTACTCATTGCTTGTTGTCCTGCTGCAGGCTTCAAATATATTGGAGCACTGTGGTAGCTGTGATAGAGTAGATATTGGGGACTGAATTGGAGATGGATCCAGTTTTTCTTTTCCTGGGCCTGCTCAGTGTACCTTACACAGATGCACATGATGAAAAAATTATGTCCTTACTTTCTGTGCTAGAAAACATGTTCTGTTGTGTTGGATGTCTGAAAACCATGGGTCTGTTGTGTCTTCGTAAGTTCTTCATGGAGAATATCCCTTTGAAATTTCTCACCAGTATGGTGCATCAAAAAAAACAGAGATTCATATAAGACATGGCATCCCTTTTTGGATTACCATGATGCAGGTTTATCTGTCACATTAAGAAGGGCTTTTATATAGCCATGACGATATTGTCTAATGAATCTAATATCCGGCAAGGAACAATTATGAACTTAAAAATGCGTATCAGTTAATGCTCTTGAAGAACGAGAGCTATTGTTTTGTTATGCTGAGATGTACTATTTATTCATTACTTATTGTTTATTTTTGTTTTTCTTCTGTCCATTTTGAGTTTTTAACTTGTTTTGTAAGTACATGCACATGAGTGTAATTTTGTTCAGTTATTTGAGTTGTGTTGTTATTGGGTTATTATAATATAAAAAATCTGTTTTCAATAAGATTACATTTAAAAAAAATAAAATGCTAACATTGATAGAATAGAGACCCAAAGAACTCTCATTGGAGCGACCACTCATGCTGGTTTACCCTGAGGGTCACCACATCTCGGGTGATGGGGTGAAGTTGAGGTTGAGAGAGCGTCCTCTTCATGGTAACCTCTGTCAGTGTGAGGAACTGAACCTGCGCTGTTGGCCTCCCTCTACATCACAAACCTGCCGTCCAACTAACTTAGTGGGAGACTGTGCAACTGTCAGAAACAGAAACAGTCACAGGGAAAGGGCAAGAGAAACTTTTATAACAATGAAAATGGTGCAATTCAGATAACGGTCAAGATAACGGCTGAGAGTAAATACGTTCTCTGCTCGAAATAATATTTTATAACAAGACGTGTTAAGAAGCTGTCTTTGATTTAATATCATTAAGGTGAGTCAAGTGAAATAACCAGAATTACTAAGTGTGGTTGGACATCTAAACCATGAAATAAGTGTAGATTTTTTGTTTGGTCGGTGTAAAGCATGCTGACTGTCGTATGAAAGTATAAAGCAGATGGAATGTATTGTTAGGACAGTGCGTTCCATGGGAAATGCCCTCGAACAGGCACTTGAAGAAAACTGGGGTAAAAGTGCCGGAGTGCCGTCTGGTCAATCGTGATGGGTGGGAGAATCGGGCTGGTATTGAATGAGAGGGACACCATGGGGTGGGATGTGTAGCTAATGAGGTGAGTTCGATCAGCTAGCACCACGAAACTAGCTCAGCTTTGTACAGACAATCCCTCTGTCACACTTAACGAAAATAAAACTGAGACAAATTACTGTTTTATACAGCTCAATGTGTCGAAGACTCTGCAGTCCTCTCTCCCAGTTACAAAGCTGCAGGACAAATGCTCATTCAAAACTCTCCATCGCCTGAACTCACAATTCTTCATTATACCGACCCGTGTTGCATGATACTATCAAAATGTCTTAATATCAGCATTCTGGAAACAGTGAACATATCTTTCCATGATATTTTTTCTCAGTCTCCCCCTCCCTGTCTCTATCCCAAAACACACGTATTTACAGTCATATAGTTTTACAGACGGAAACAGGCCCTTCTGCCCAGCTGTTCCATGCCGAACAAAATGTCCATCTACACTCATCCAATTTCTCTGCCCTTGCTCTGTATCCTTTAATATTTTCCTATCTGTGTACTTGTTCAAATGCCTTTTCAATGTTGTTATTGTATGCACCTCAACCACTTCCAGTGGCAGCTCAGTCCATATGTGTACCATACTCTGTGTAAAAAAGTTGCCCCTACGGGTTAATTTTTATTTCATTTCTCTCGAAGCATTGATGGATTTCCTCTAGTCCTCGAATCCCCAAACTTGCCCAAAAAAATGAAGTATTCACCCCGATGCACGGCTCTCATAATTTGATAAGATCTAAACTTCCTGTTGTGGTTCTGTTCGCCGAGCTGGGAATTGATGTTTCAGATATTTCGTCCCCTGTCTAGGTGACATCCTCAGTGCTTGGGGGTCTCCTGTGAAGCGCTTCTGTGATGTTTCCTCCGGCATTTATAATGGTTTGTCCCAGTCTATGTTAGTATAATTAAAATTGCCTATTATGACAATCCTATTGCTCCTGCAAGCCTCCCCAGCCTCCCTGCATATTTGTTTCTCTAATTCCCATTGATTATTTGGAGGCTGAAAGTGCAACCACTATAACAGCACCAACCCCCTCTTACTTCTGTGCACCATCCACAAAACCTCACTCAACATTATCTCAGTTGTTTCATCTTTAAATACTGGAGTGGTATGCGCCTGAATCGGAACTATTGGTATTGAAACTGTTTCAATTTATATCTCTCCCTTCCAGTGATTTTCACACCCACAACACCCCTTGTCAAGGTGCAATGGAGATATAAAGCTGTAAATGGATGGGAGCTGCACATCCTGTCACTGCCAACATTGGCTGCAAGTTTCCCCACACTGGGCAGCGATCTAACATAGTGTTACCGAACAATGCAAAAGCCTGTGGTTATATATGAATGAACCAGTGTGGTCTGCACAGCTCCCTATGCTGGACATTTGGCAAATGATTATGGATCAAGCATTGGTGTGGGCTGCACAGAGTTCCACTCCGGACATTGCTGGGTTGCATTCAGCAGTACGCTAGCTGGATCTACACAGTGCTCCATACTGAACGTACAATGGATGGGCTGGTTATGTGAGTTGGATTGCAATTGTGAAAGAACTAAACATCTGGCAATGCCATTATTTTGTGTTTTCATTCTTGTGATTCGTCCCTTCAAATCCTGACTCATCTGATTAGACCCGATCCTCTGGATGAGTGATGGTGACTGTTGCTACGGCATCTGTTTCTGCAACGTGACCAACAAATGGAGCAGAGGCTGCAGAGAGGGGAGTCTCTGTAAAATGGAATGAGGGAATCACTATCAGATCAGCTGTGCTCTGAGTGAATGGTGGGTCAGGATTGTGTGGACTCATGAATGCAACTTATTCATCTATTTCTGTTTGCAACAGGCAAACTCCCCTTCTCTGCCAGTGCCCAAAGCTGGTGGGGAGTGAATCACCTCCTGCTGTCCCTGCGTAACAGGATCCTGTGGTCTCACAAGCCTCCAGATTTCCCAGTGCCAGCCTCGAGCAGTTGAGTGACTCCCTCCTGTTCCTGTGTCCCAGTCTCGAGCAGTTGCGTGACTCCCTCCTGTTCCTGTTTCCCAGTCTCGAGCAGTTGAACGACTGGCTCCTGTCCCTGAGTCCCAGTCTCGAGCAGTTGAATGACACCCTCCTGTTTCTGTGTCCCAGTCTCGAGCAGTTGAGTGACTCCCTCCTGTTCCTGTGTCCCAGTCTCGAGTAGTTGAGTGACTCCCTCCTGTTCCTGTGTCCTAGTCTCGAGTAGCTGATTGACTGCCTCCTGTTCCTGAGTCCCACTCTCGAGCAGTTGAATGACTGCCTCCTGTTCCTGCATCCCAGTCTCGAGAAGTTGAGTGACTGCCTCCTGTTCCTGTATCCTAGTCTCGGGAAGTTGAGTGACTGCCTCCTGTTCCTGTGTCCCAGTCTTGAGCAACTGAGTGATGCCTCCTGATCCCAAGTTTGTGAAAATAGATGTCCTCCTCTTGCTACTGACTAACAGGCTCCAATCGCTCTCTGCTCACCTGCTGCTCCTGTGGAATGGACTTGAGGGACTGAATGGTCGCTTCACATTCTTTACAGCTTCTCTTGACTAAAAGCCTTTCTCCTGTTTCTGTAAAGTATCATCAAATTCTGAATGATGTATTTTTGTATTTGACTCTCAGTAATTGAGCAAACAAGCTGACTGACAGAATTCAGAACCTGAATAACCTCTTCCTGTTCCCGTGTTATACACTCAAGAGTCAACAGAGTCTCAGTGATGTACAGCATGGAAAAAGACCCTTCGATCCAGTCGTCCATTCTGACCAAATATCCTAATTTAATCTCTTCCCCCTTGCCAGCACTTGGCCCATATCCCTCTAAACCCTTCCCATGCACGTACCCATTCAAATGCTTTTTAAATGGTTTAACTGTGCCTGCCTCCAGCAGCTCTTTTGGTGTTCAGTCCATAAACACAGCAGTCTCTCTTTGAAAGTGTTGTGCCTCATTTCCCTTTACAAATCTTTTCCCTCTCGCTTAAACCTTTGTCCAGTAATTTTCGACTCGCCTATCCTGGTGTAAAGACATTGACTGTTTACCTTATCCATGCCCCTCATGATTTTATAAACCTCTTTAAGTTCACCCCTCAGCCTCAACACTTGAAGATAGTCCCAGCCTATTCAAACTCTCCCTGTAACTCTAACCCTCCAACACCTGCAACATTCTTTTAAATCTCTTCTGCACCCTTTAAAGTTTGACAACATCTTTCCGACAGCAGGGGGACCAGAATTAAAGGCAATTTTGCATAAGTAGCCAAACCAATGTCCTGTACAGATGCAACATGTCTTGCAAACGCATAGACTCAAAGCACGCACCAATAAAGGGAAGATCACCAAGTGCCTTCTGTACTGCGCTATCTCCCTGTGACAGCACTTTCAAGGAACTGAGACCCTGCACCACAAGGTGACACAATAGCTCAGTGGCTAGCATTGCTACCTCAGAGCGCAGCGATCTGGATTTAATTCCATCCTTGAATGACTGCCTGTGTGGAGTTTGCACATTCTCCCCGTGTCTGTGTGAGTTTCTTCCCGGTGCTACGTTTTCCTGCCACAGTACAAAGATATATCGGCAAGTGTAGATTGGCCATGCTAAATTGCCACAGGTACCCAGGGATGTGTGGGCGAGGTGGATTAGCCATAGGAAATGCAGGCTCAGAGGGACAGGGTAGGGGTTTCTCCAGTAGGATACTGTTTAGAGGGTCGTTGTGGCCTCGATGGGCCGAATAGCCTGTTTCCTCACTGTAGGGATTCGATAATTTCAATTGAGTTCTCTTTGAGTGGCAACTTTTGACAGAACCCTACCTACATATCTTGCCCTGATTTGTCTTGCCAAAGTTCAACACCTCATATTTATCTAAATTTAACTCCATCTGCCACCCCTCGGCTCACCTAATCAACTTTCACTTTGTTCGGAGATATCATTTTTCACTGTCGATTACACCACCAAATTTGGAATTATCTACAAGCTTACTGACCATACTTTATATTCTCAAATGCAAATGATTTGCATAAGTGACAAAAGGCAGTGAACTCACTATTGACCTTCGCGGCACACCACTGGTCACAGGTCTCCAAGGTCATTGAACAAATATCCAGTGTCAGGCCCTGTCTCCTATATTCAAGAAAATGTTGGATCTAAATATTGAACTCTCTCTGGATCCTAGGCAGTCTGACCTTGCTAACCAGTCTACCGTGTAGAACATTTTGGTTTTCTTACTGAGTTCCATAAAGACCACATCAACTGTCCTGCCTTCATCAATCATCTACATCATTTCCTCAAAAACTTCCACCGAGTCAGTGAGACGTGATCTCCAATCTACAAAGCCCTCTTCAGTCCTTGTCTGTCCAAATGCGGAAACATCCTTTCTCTCAAAATCTCCTCCAACAATTTAGTCACCATTGATGTCAGGCTCACCGATCTATATTTACCTGGTTTTCCCTTCCTTTCTTAAATAATGACACTACGTTAGCAGCCCTCCAATATTTTGGCACCTCACCTGTGGAAATAAATGATGCAAATATATCAACAAAATGCAGAGAAGTGGGCGGCACGGAGGCACAGTGGTTAGCACTGCTGCCTCACAGCGCCTGAGACCCGGGTTCAATTCCCAACTCAGGCGACAGACTGTGTGGAGTTTGCACGTTCTCCCCGTGTCTGCGTGGGTTTCCTCCGGGTGCTCCGGTTTCCTCCCACAGTCCAAAGATGTGCGGGTCAGGTGAATTGGCCATGCTAAATTGCCCGTAGTGTTCGGTAAGGGGTAAATGTAGGGGTACGGGTGGGTTGCGCTTCGGCGGGTCGGTGTGGACTTGTTGGGCCGAAGGGCCTGTTTCCACACTGTAAGTCTAATCTAATCTAATCTAAGTCTCTATCCTAGCTTCCCACAAATTTCTGAGATACAACTGATCAGGTCCCAAGGATTTGTTCACCTTTATGTGTTTTAAAATGTCCAACACGTCCTTGTAATATAGACAAGATATCACTATACATTTCCTCATTCTCTCGCTCTTGTAACTCCCTCCACATTAAATACTGAGGAGAAATACTCGTTTCATTTCCCTCCCATCTCTTGAGGTTCCACATATAGGTAGCCTTACTGAACTTTAAGGTGCCCCATTCTCTCCCTAGTTAATCTTTTGCCATGAAAAGATTTGTAGAATTTCTTCGATACCTCGTTAACCTTATTTCTAAAGCCAACTCATATTCACATTTTTCTAGCCCGATTTGCCAATTGACTATATACTTACTGCCCTTATCCTCTGGGGATCCACTTGATTTCAGTTCTATTTACCTGACATTTGCCTCCTTTCTTACCTTGATCAGCGCATCAATATGTCTAGCCACCCAACACTCCCTGCACTCACCAGCCTTGCCCCTCTCATTAACAGGAACACGTTAGGTCTGGACTCTCTAAAACCAAGTATTGATGGCCTTGCATTTACCCAACCATCACTTTACCTGCAAATCGAGTATTCCTATTAGCCTTTCACAGGGCTCGACTAACACTTTCAAAATTAGCCTTGTTCAAAGTTAGAACTTTATTGTTTACATCAGGTCTTTCCTATTCCATAACTAGTTTAAACGTAGTATTTATGCGTAACAGACTTGAAATGTTAAATAAACACTTCCTGCTCCTCTGTAACAGGCTCGAGAGGCTGCATGGGATCCTCCTGTCCCTGTCTAACAGCCACAAGACATTAAATGACACAGCAACCCCTGGATTACGAGAAGCCAATAAACTGTATCTGATGGAGGTCCATCCCTTCTCAGTTACAGAAAAAATGAACTCCAGGTGCCCTCTCAGTGACACCTCATACAGCTGCAGCGACAAATCCTTTTATTTTGAATGATTTTTTTGGCAAAATGTGCTTATATTCCAGAGTTCCACCTTTTCAAGTAGCAACAGGCCAATATTGGCTGAATTGCCTTCTCTTATCCCTCTGTAAGAGGTCCACAGGACAGAATTGCTTTGGCCTGTTCCTAAGCAGCAGTCTCAATGTTCTGTATCGAGGTCATGAAAGGATTTGATAACAGGGCATTAAAACCAGGAGTAGCCTCACACTGGTTAGTAAGTACCGTACTTTGGGTTAAGGCATCTAGAAACTTGCCCACACGACCTTTTTTTATGTAGCCGATCTGTTATTTTATAACTGCTTTCTTTCATAAACAGAGTGGAACACATATAGACCCCTGCAGTGTTCTGTTAATCATCTCGTATACAAGGAAAAAGAAATTAAAATTGAAAGATTTATGGTCTATCTCTCAGCACCCTCATCCATTCTATCCAAAACCAGTAAATGTTCCCTTTTATAGTGATATGAAAAGTGATGTATGGAACTGGTTAACTGATCCTATTTGTTCAGTGACTGTGATTAATGCCAGTCTCGATGGATACTAATTATCACAATGGAGGCTTTCCATCTTTTAATGATAATTGGGCGCCGTTCAATGTGTTATCCCATAACATGAGCGGGAACCATCACCGCCAGCACTGACAGGGATCAGCAGATCCAGAGAGAGGGGGAGGAGAGATCAGAAACTGAGAACATTAGACTGGAATGTTTCAACAATGGATCAGAATCTGAGAACATTAGACTGGAATGTTCCAACAATGGATCATAATCTGAGAACATTAGACTGGAATATTTCAACAATAGACAGGAGTTTATCCTATTATGTTTGGCGTATTTCTACATATTATTGGATGTCATTATCATCAAAGATCTATTACGCTCTTCGCATTATTCAACATTTTTATTATCCCTTCCTGGCTATCATTGGTGTTCCTGGTAAGTGTCACTGTCCATTTTTTTTCTATAAACTAGTTATGACTGTATTACTGTTCTTTCATATAGTCTACACTTCTTGTCACTATTATTGTTCCTGTTAAAACTCTGAATCCAGATATTTACTCTACGGACCACAACTAACTACATCAATGAAGGTGTTCAATTACTGCCTCCCTCTGCTCTGGCAATGTTACTCATGGGCCTCTGTGTTGACCGACTCAGTTTCAGTAGATAACTGCAATATACTGTATCTTTGCCTTTGCTATTTAAATATTAAGAGCATGGAGGTCACTGCCTACTGTTCTGGTTACAAACTCCACTTCCTTCCAGTGTTTCCATCCCATACCTGGCCAATGTTTGCAGTTGAAGCAGACGAGTCATAACTATGGGAGATCCCTTTGACCATGAGCTGATTCCTGACACCATGCCCTGACCACTTCTACTTTGAAATACTCACCACTCCACAATGTATCTCACTGACTTATTCCATCTCCTGTTTGAACTTTGAATTATAAACTACAGTCTTAATGAAGTTAATAATCTGCTGCTGACGCTCCGGCTTCAAACCTGTTGAAGCAAATCTGATTCGAACACACACCAACCTCCCATCCATCTGTCATTCATGTTCACGCGGATATATATTGCTATTTTTATGGCAATGCCTTTATTTTAACATTTTCAAACACTTTACCTCATCTGTCCATGAAAATTCTCTCGTTTTCTCTCTCTGTCGATTAAATAAAAGCCTGCCAGTTGTTCGTATTTAAAATAGTTTCCTGCATGTGCGTTTCTTCTCAATCATTGAGTTTCACATTCAACCACGCCAATCGCGAACGCGCACACACTCTCCCTCAGTCTCTGATGAACACACACACGCAGATAGAGCAAACCTTCCCATTGTAGGCAGTCATGTGATGCGAGTATAGTTAGCATATGATAGTAAAGTTTGCAATGCTCTCCATACTGGGCAGTTACTGCAGTTTACTGAGCAACACACTAGCATGGTCTGCACAGCCCTCCATGCTGGGCTGTCATCTTGTCCCAGTTTATGTTGTTTGTGGTGTTCTGTCAAGCAGATTCAGAATTTGATGTAACAAACCATTTCAGATGATCTGACAATGCCTTTATTCAATGTTCTCATTCTTGTAATTTTACTCTCGAAGATCTCTCTTCTCGAGTTAGTCCCACTGCTCTGTCTTTTTCTCCATATTTCCACAACCTCCTCCAAGTTAATTAACTGCCTGTTTCTGTATTTAATGTGAATCTCTCTGTCCCTCTGTATCTTTCCCTGGCCTTGGGTTTTGTCTCCCCAGTGTATCGAGTGCTGGCATTGTGTAGCTCAGAAACAGTGAAATGGTGTGTGTCAGGCTGTTGTTCACTTCCTGGTATGTCCCATGTGATGGCCCATGGACAGGTGTGTTTCAGAAGTTATGCGACACATCCTTGTAACTTGGAGTGTACCTGTGTTTGCCAACTCAGGTGACCTTGCGATCAGTAACATAGTGAAGCTCATTGAGTAAAGGACCAGGCGTCTAAATTGTGTGAAAATGCTGTCACATTTCATTTTTAAAAAAGTTATTTTCTCTTTTTTTTAACAAGAGATCTTAAAGTCCAAACTGCCTACTGTAAACGGCTCAAGTAAATAACTTTCAGGGTTTTTGGGTTTTAAATAAGTAGTAGTAACAATGGTCAGCTCGCATAGACCAGGCTTTCTAGTTTTTTCCTTATAGCTGTAAGTCATTAGGTGCTTGTGTCCCAGAAGGGTTGGAAGTTTTAGTAAATTATCCCTAACTGCTATTCTCTCTGAAGTTTCACTTGATGCTGTTCCCTCCTGGATTGGAGAACTGCATGTCTGAATGCACCTTGTTACCATGGGGTGTGTTTAGGTGATGTTAGTATATAGGAACAGTTCATTTGTAGAAGATACTGTATCCATTGTTCGCTTAAGGTTTCCAATAGTTAAGTTATTCTCAAATCCTCTTCATTTTGTATGGATTTTCATTACAGTGTTTAAATATATTGTGTTTTAATTAATGGTGATTGGCTTGACTAGTAGCATCATATCTGGAACTGCCACTTCACATCTGCCTTTAAAATAAGAAATTGTTGGCATCCAAGCGACTTTCTTGAAATAGTTTGAGACAGTCTGGTTGGTCTATAGCAAACTGGGGACTCTTGTCTGGTTCTAAATCGATAATTCCAAATTGGGTTTACAATTACAATCCCTACAATGTGCAAACAGGCCATTTGACCCAACAAGTACACCCTGACCCTCCGAGGAGTGACCTACCCAGAAACATTCCTTTACCCTATTATTACACATTTTCCCCAACTAAGGCATCTAACCCACACATCCCTGAAAACCACAAACAATTTAGCATGGCCAATTCACCTGATATGCACATCTTTAGATTGTGGGAGGAAACCAGAGCATCCAGAATACTCTCATGCAGACACTGGAGAGGATGCAATGGAGACTATTGGGTTCAAAAGTCACGTATGGTAGTTGTTCCAGATGTTGAATTTTCGGTTGGTTTAAAACATGTTTTGTGTATAAAGATTCTTTCAGTCACTGAGAGTTCTCTGCGTGTGGACGAAGTGAAGTTGGGGGTTTTACAAAAGGTAATGAAGGCAAAGCTGGAGGAATTGACAGACAAGCTGGAGTTGGAGTTGTGTTTGTCTGTGAGAAAATGAGAGATAATTACAGCGATAGCTCGGCAATGACATTTGGTGGAACCACCATCAGACTCTTTGGAAATGGCTCTAATTCAATTTGAAATGAGGCGCCTTGAACATGAGAAGGAATTGAAACCATTTAAATTAAAATGAGAAGTAGAAATAAAAGAAAAGGAAATGAAGAAGAAAGAGAGAAAGAGAGAGAAGAAAACCAGAGATTTTCAACTTCAAAAGTTAGTAATTAGAGAGAAAAGTGGACATAGAAGTTGTAGATGAAGGTAGACAGTAGGTTGGAAAAGGATGATAGTGAGGATGAGCAATCCTTTAGTAGCCAAAAGCCTGATGGGGTTCTGTTTAAATATGCCCAGGCATTGTCTAAATTTGATGAGAAGGATGGAGAAGCCTTTTTAATTTTATTTGAGAAAGTGGCTAAACAAATACAGTGATCAGTGACCATGTGGATTTAGTTGATCCACTCAGAGCTGGTAGGTATTTGCATCCCGATCAGTGGAGGTACCTGGCCAGTAGGAGGAGGTGAAGAAAGCCATCTGAAGGGCATATGAACTTGGGCCAGAAGCTACAGACAGCGTTTCTGGAATCTAAAACAAACCTCCCTCGTTAAGCGTGCATTGAATTTGAAAGAATCAAACAAAGTAATTTTGAAAGGTGGGTATTGGTATTAAAAACAGAGCAAAGGCTATGGCACTCTTAGAGAGATTCTTATTTTGGAGAAGTTCAATAATTCACTTCCTGCAGTCGTGAGAACTCGTGTGGAAGAGCAGAGAGTTACAATGGCAAGATTAGAAGCTGAAATGGCTGATGATGATTGGGTTCAGAAATCAAAGTTTGGATTCTGTGAGAGATGGAGAAGAATGTGTGATATCTTCTTGAAACATATACCTGTGAGAGTAAGGTTTACCGGCATAGGCCAGGAGTAGCAGGTAAAGAGGTTATAGCATTAAGCGGTACAGAAGTATGTAATTCTTTTATGCAGAGACATGAGGAGCTATGTCACTCAGAGGGACTATTGGAGAGATGAGAAGTGCTCCATTATGTAACGTGCGGTTGGAGTGTCCAGTGGAAACATCAACAGATTTATTCCACAATGGAGAAGGAGGCCTTGAGCTTGGTGTTGGCGTTACGACATTTCAGCATTTAAATTGCAAATAACATACATGAGACAAATCTTTATCACTGATCGTGACCCCTTAAAACTTTGGGGACATTCAGGTGAAAAAATACCAGTCTGTTTCGAGTGAGCTTATCATTGCTGCCATTCAATTTGAAATTATACAGGTGACAGGGCGAGAAAACTAAGTTTTGGCACATTCTGGAGACATGGATGAAGAAAGACAAAGGCATTCTGTGGCAGTAGTAAAATGATTGAAATCGAATCTCGTTGTGAACATTTATATGCTCAGAGTCAATATTATATAGTCATAGAATCACAGAGTCATAGACATGAACAGCATGGAAGCAGAAACTTCAGTCCAACCCGTCCATGCCCCCAGATATCCCAACCCAATCTCGTCCCACCTGCCAGCACCCGGCCCATATCCCTCCAAACCCTTCCTATTCATATACCCATCCAAATGCCTCTTAAATTGTATCAGCCTCCACCAAATCCTCTGGCAGCTCATTTCATACACGTATCACCCTCTGCATGAAAAAGGTTGCCCCTTAGGTCTCTTTGATATCTTTCCCCTCTCACCCTAAACCTATGCCCTCTAGTTCTGGACTCCCGACCCCAGGGAAAGACTTTGCCTATTTATCCTATACATGCCCCTCAAAATTTAATGAACATTTATAAGGTCACCCCTCAGCCTCCGACGCTCCAGGGAAGTTAGCTCCAGCCTGTTCAGCCTCTCCCTATAGCTCAAATCCTCTAGTCCTGACAACATTCTTGTAAATCTTTTCTAAACCTTTTCAAGTTTCACAACATCTTTTCGATAGGAAGGAGACCAGAATTGCATGCAATATTCCAACAGTGGCTGAACCAATGTCCTGTCCAGCCGCAACATGACATCCCAACTCCTGTACTCAATACTATGACCAATAAGGTAAAGCATACCAAACACCTTTTTCACTATCCTTTCTATCTGCTACTAATAGAGGAAGATTAGGAGGTCTAAAACGAATCCATCTTTGTATATTGACAGATCATTTTATTAAAGGTGGAGTTGTGAGGATACTATCACTATAAAAAGGGTATTTTCTCTTGCTTTTTTTAAGAGAGGTTTTAAAGGCAGAGTTGCGGATCTGCTGTCTGAAAACAGTTTAAGTAAATAACTGAGGATGCCTTTAGGTTTTATTAAAACGGTGATAACAATGGAAGGGCAGTGGCCAGCTCTCCCAGACCAGGGTTTCACGTTTTGTTTTTAGCTGCAGCATTCAGAAGCTGTTGGAGATCCCAGCAGGGTTAGAAGTTTCCATACATGATCCCTAGCTGCCTTTCTCTCTGAGATGGTTGTCGATGTTGATTTCTCCTGGATCAAAAAACTGCATGTAAGAATCTGTATTTGAATTGATCTTTGTCCCAAGCAGTGTATACCAAGAAGTTACGGTACCTATTGTTTGTGTAAGTGTACCAACATATAAGCTCTCCCAAAATTTTCTTTTCTTTGATTGTATTTTAACTGAAGCATTTGAATAGATTATATTTGGCTTAATGTCGTTTGGTTTGACCAGTCACAACATATCGGAATGCACACTTCACATCTATATTCAAAATAAGGAAAGGTTTGGATCTAAGCGGCCTTCTTAAAATATTTTGCGGGGATCTGGTCTGATCCACAATACTTGTAGCTGAGGGGTTTCTGACTGACTCCTGTAATTGAAAAGTTAGTGGAGGTGCTGGGGATGCTTTGCTGGAGCTTGTGCTGTGAGCTGCCTCAGACATTCAGTGAGACCGGAGGATTTGGTGACCCAACCTTGGATGGAGCATGGGGACTATGGTAACAGCATCTGGGTGTGTAACATGAACACCAAATAGAACAGAGGCTGCAGACAATGGAAGCTCTGAAACCACGGAGTGAGTGTGTGTAGGGAAAGGGATTAGATTAGACTTACAGTGTGGAAACAGGCCCTTCGGCCCAACAAGTCCACAGACCCGCCGAAGCGAAACCCACCCATACCCCTACATTTACCTCTTACCTAACACTACGGGCAATTTAGCATGGCCAATTCACCTGACCCGCACATTTTTGGAGTGTGGGAGGAACCGGAGCACCGGAGGAAACCCACGCAGACACGGGGAGAACGTGCAAACTCCACACAGTCAGTCGCCTGAGTCGGGAATTGAACCCGGGTCTCAGGCGCTGTGAGGCAGCAGTGCTAACCACTGTGCCACCGTGCCGCCCACGATCTGCTGTATCCACTCCGGGTTTTCCAGGTGCAGCTTCCCAAGCTACACTTAACCCAGGAACAGAGTGTTGAGGGGATCTGGACTGAACAAGGAGCTGGTCACAGAGCGGTGTCACCTTCTTCAACACGACCTGCAGCTTCACACCAGGGGGAAGACGGGGCTGCCGGTGGCTATTAGGGTCACAGTTTCATTCAGCTTCTGTGATCCGAAACTTTCCAGGCCGGAGTCGGTGACAGCTCCATCATCTCCCAGTATCTCAACATCAATGTCACCATTCGGTGATGGAGGATGTATATGGTGGATGAGGTCAATACATTGCTTCTCCCTCAGCGGGAAGCTGCCAGGTGTATCTTTATTTTCCCAGTATAGTAGATTCCTGAAGGTGTACATGGAATCTGCAGAGTAGCCATTAAATGGGGAGAGGTAGAGGAACTGAAGGAGCTCTCACTCTATTAATGTTACAGTGTGTCCATGCACAATACATTATATTGGTGAATACCCCTGTCCTGAAAGCAGCCACAGTTCCTTCATTCAGAAGCAGGCAGCCATTCCCATCGTCTACGGGTCTCCATGTAGAAAGGAATAATTGTATCTTGGATAAAGGCCATCCCCTTGATACACATTTCAAAACACCATCCCCACCACCAACCAACCACATCAAAATATTCTATGTGTACGGAGAGCAATGTGGTCACTTGGAGTGTCAATGAGCAGACGATCAGGAATGGAGCAAAACCTTCCATGTCCGAACGGGTCTCAGTGAATCCCCCAATACCCAGTATCACTGAGTCCTGTAATCCCTCTCCATTTCAGTAACATACTGCCTTCCATTATTCCTGTAAATGAAATTACAGGTTATATTATGTTGTATTGCTCCTTCCAAATTATTATCCATTGCCTTGAACTTTCTGTATCTATTTGCAGACACTCCACCCTCTCTTGATAATTTAATCTCTTGCTTATCCAAGCGACATCACCAAACTCAGTATCTGGATATCTGTTCTAACCTCCTGATCATTGATATAGATTGTAAATAGTTGAGGTCCCCGCAGTGGTCACTGTGTGACTCCACTGGTGACATTCTGACAAACTGATTAAGACTGACTTATCCGGAGAGCCTGCTTCCTGTTTGATAGACAGTCCTCCCTCTATACTGTGTAACACGGTCGAAAGGCTGAGTATGGATGAGGAGCATCAGTCAGGAATTCAACCTCTCGAACCAGCTCCGCCATTGAATACAATCATGGCTGATGTTATCGCGGCCTCTGTACCACTTTCCTGCTATCTCTCCATCCTAAGACATTTTCTTTGCAGGAATCAGTTGAGGGAACCATCTCTGAGCTCCTTCCAATATAACAATACACTTTCTTCATTGAGTAGAAAAATTCTTTACACACTACTCCAGTGTCATCTCACTAAGATCCTGTACAGAGGCAGCAAAAACATTACCAGGGTGCTGAAAGGTTCCCACCCAGTTTAGGGCAGTCTCAAGCTCTCTAGGGTAATACACAGCATTGTCTAAAATCATTGTCCTTCTCTACTCCACATGCATAACGGGAGATCTAGAGAAAATCTCACAATAATGCTTGAGAAGAGCATGAATAACCCATGGCGAGATGACCTCTAACATTAATTTTGTTTAGAATCTGACTAGGCGAGGTGCCAGAGTACTGGAGAACGATTAATATGATTCCACTTCACAGTAATCATGATTTGGAAATGCCAGTGTTGGACTGGGGTGTACTAAGTTAAAAATCACACAACACCAGGTTATAGTCCAACAGGTTTAATTGGAAGCACACTAGCTTTCAAAGAACCGCACCTTCTTCAGGTGATTGTGGGGGACAAAATTGTAAGGCACAGCATTTATAGCAAAAAATTACAGTATGATGTAACTGAAACTACACATTGAAAATTACCTTGATTGTTGAGTCTTTCATCTGTTCGAAAACCATGATAGTTTAGCTTCTTCCGTGTGTAAATCAAAAAACCTTTTTTTTAAAGTTGCATTCTCAGGTTAACTGTAACAATTGGGTTCGTTACACAATATGTAGAAGGTGTTAGCGCCCTGTGTTCTCTGTCTATGCCATGATTTTAGATCGATTCTAACCTAAAAAGTCAGATAACAGAGTTTTACTGTTTTTGAGCAAAGTGCAATGTAACTCTGCAAGTACAAATTCACCCCACAAAATGTATGTGCACATGTGGGTCTTTGTGTCTGTCTGTGTGTATGTCTGAGTGGCTTGGGGGGGGGGGTTGTAAGTGTGAGAGAGAGTGTACATGTGTGTGCAGTGATTGCAGAGTGTCTTACTTCAGTGAGGGGGTGCATGTGTGAGTGTGGTAGTGTGTATGTGTCTGGGGTGGGGGTTTGCGAGTGTCTGTGAGAGAGAGGGTATATGTGCCTGCATGAGTGTAGAGTGGTCTCAGTCTCTGAGAGGATGCATGTCTGAGTATGGGAGTGTGTGTGTCTGTAAGGGTGTGCGTGAGTGTCTGTGTGTGTCTGTGTATATGTGTGTCCGTGTGTATGTGTGTGTATAGGAGTGACTCTGTGTGCTTGTGTGTGTGTAAGTGTGTCTGTGTGTGTATATAGTGCAATGGTGGTCACCTGTAGTATGATGAACCCAAGGGCCCAGTTGAGGCCCTCCCTATGGGTACTGAACTTAACTATCAGCCCCTGCTTGGCTACTTTTCGCTGTTGCCTGTCCTGAAGTCTGCCTTGGAGGATGGTCACCCGAAGGTCCGAGGTCGAATGTCCTGTACCGCAGAAGTGTCCCAACTGGGAGGCAACACTTCTGTCTGTTGATTGCTGTGTGGTGCCCATTCATCTGTTGCCATAGTCTTTGCTCGGTTTCCCCAATGTACCATGCCTCTGGGCGCTCTTGCCTGCAATGTATGATATAGACAATGTTGGCTGAGTCACATGAGTACCTGCCACGTACATGGTGGGAGGTGTCCTCACATGTAATGGTAATACCCATGTCCACATTCTGACAGGACTTGCAGCGCCTACCATGACAGGGTTGTATGGCGCTGTCCTGAAAGCTGGGCAGCTTGCTGCGAACATATGATCTGTTTGAGGTTTGGCGGTTGTTTAAAGGGAAGCAGTGGAGGTGTGGGGAAGGTCTTGGTGAGGTGCTCATCCTCGTTGATAATGTGTTGCAGGTCACGAAGAACATGGCATAGTTTTTCAGCTCCTGGGAAGTACTGAAAAACGAAGGGTACCCTGTTGGTTGCCACAGCAAGGTACCGTAATAACTTCCTTAGGAGATAGACACGTGTTCCCTATAACAAAGTGACAAAACCTGAACACAATACTCCAAGTGCGGCCTTACCAAAGTCCTGTATAACTGCAACATAAATTCCCAACTTCCATACTCAATGTCCGGCCTGATGAATGTCAGTGTGCCAAATGCCTTCTTCACTGCCCTGTCTACATGTGACTCCACTCTCAGAGAACCGTGCACCTGCATACCAAGGTCTCTCTGCCCACTACACCCCTTAAGGCCCTCCCATTCGCCGTGCAACTCCTACCTTGATTTGAGATTCTAAAATGCAAGACCTCACGCATCTATATTAAATTCCATTTGCCATTTCTCGGCCCACTTCCCCGCCTGATTAAGGTCCTGCTGCAATTTCTGATAAACTTCCTCACTGATCATGCTCCCAATTACTTTAGTGTCATCTGTAAACTTACAAATCATACCTTGTACATTCTCAACCAAATCATAGATAACAAACAGCAATGGACCCAGCCTCCAGTCTGACAAACACCCTTCCACTAAACCCTCCGCTTCCTACCATCAAGCCAACTGTGTATCCAATTGGCCGGTTCCCCCAGCATTCCACGAGATGTAACTCTCCAGAGCAGCCTGCCCTGTGGAACTTTATCAAAGGCCTTACTGATATCCATAGAGACTATGGTTACTGCTCATCCCTCATCAACCTGCTTGGTCACTTCATCAACGAACTCTAACAAATTTGGGAAGCATGATCTCCCACTCACAAGTCTATGCTGACTGCTCTGAATCAAACCCTGTGTAAGTAATGGGTGCAGTCAGTGGTATGCTGTCCTTCATTGTAAGATGATTCAAGTACATAAGTAATGCCATCTTCCTGCTGTTGTAGGGCCTTGCTGAGAGCGTGGTTGGGACACTCCCTACGGATTTGATCTCCTTTGTAAGGAATGATCTCCTTACCACAGACACGGGTGATGGTATCACGAGGATAGAGTGAAGAAGCTGAGTGTTTAATCAGTACAGCTGTGAGAGAAGAAGAAACGGTGACGTTAAACACGAGGAGTGGCAGCGATCACTTACTTCCAAAAGAGACATGGACAGGGTGAGAAATTCCATACTTTACCCAGGATTGGTTGGTTTGATTTATTGTCATGTGTACCTCAGTACAGGGAAACACTTTATTTATGAGCAGTGGAGGAAGATCATAGTAAACATGGCCAGACAGATCATAGGGTGGAAATAGACTTGGACAGAGTAAGGCACACAGGTTACACTGAACAGGACATGCACTAGACAAGATCAACATGAACAAGATCAGCATTATTTGAACTTAGAGAGTCCATACATCAGTCTAACGTGACTTTCCTAATAGTTTATATGCCTACATTAACTCTCCCCACGTTATTGTGCAGCCGGCGAGTGAATCTGTACTGAACGCCATGTTGTTCACAATACACAACAGCAGCCACAATACCTTCATTCTGAAACAGGTAGCCATTCCCATCCACTTCCACGCTACACAGAGAACACAAGGCTGGCTTCTCGGAGGTGGAAGGTGCCTTCTTGTGACTTCACACAACACATATGGCTTCCCTCCTTACCGCGAGAAAATCACGTTAAAGTCCCACGTGTGTATCATGACAGACGGAGCTAAGAAGAACAACGTGGAGCAGTCTGTCTGTGCAGCCTCTGCTCCACTTGTTCACCACGTTAGAGCATCAGTTAGGAGACAGCGAGGATTGTTGATGCTGAAGATCAGAGTAGACAGTGGTTTGCTGGAAAAGCACAGCAGGAGAATCGACGTTTCGAGCATAAGACATTCATCAGGAATCAGCATCAATTACCTCATTCTGCCCCTGTGTAAGTGCATTGAGGTGGGAATGGCCTCCTACTGTTCCTGTGTAAGTCACTCAAGGGACTGACTGGCTTCTTCCTCGTCCGATTGGACACGGCCAAGGGCCTGACTGGTTATCCCTAGTTCCTGTATGACAGCTCGATGTGCTGACTAGTGTGATGATGCTATAGCTTTAAGAGGTTATTTTGTTCTGGTTTCTTTTACGAGAGAGATTGAATGACTGTTACCAAGCTGGCTTGTTAGGACCACTTGAGTAAATAACTAGTGAGGCCTTAGGTTTATTTTAATGCAGATGGAATGGGTATGGTCAGCTCTCACAGATTAGGATTTCTGGGTTTTGGTTTCTCAGTAACATCAGAAATTATTGGGGTCTCCACCGAGTTGAAAACTTTAGTGAATGTCTCCTGGCAGTTACTCTCTATGGACTTTCTCTTGGTGCTGTTTTTAAATCCTGAATTGGAGAAATATTTGTGTCATTCAGTGTCTGAATATTCCTTTTTGCCAAGGGTTGTGTTCATGTGATTTTCCAGTATTGGAACAGTTCATTAGTATTAGGTCCTAGATCTATTATTCTGTTAACTTGTCCAATATAAATACGTTATTCTAAATTCTTCTTTCTTTGGTTTTATTTCATCTATCGTGTTTACATAAATGGTGTTATGCTTCACACCGAGTTGTTTGACCACTCACATTGCATCTGGAACAGACACTTTACATTTTCTTTAAAATAAGAAAACATTAGAGTCTAGGCTACCGCCTTCAAATATTGTCGAGGGGTTCTGGTGTGGCCCATCACACTAGAATCCTTCTCTTCCTGAGTAATATGTTAACTTGTCCAATATAAATACGTTACGGGCGGCACGGTGGCACAGTGGTTAGCACTGCTGCCTCACAGCGCCAGAGACCCGGGTTCAATTCCCGCCTCAGGCGATTGACTGTGTGGAGTTTGCACGTTCTCCGCGTGTCTGTGTGGATTTCCTCCGGGTGCTCCGGTTTCCTCCCACAGTCCAAAGATGTGCAGGTTAGGTGAATTGGCCATGCTAAATTGCCTGTAGTGTTAGGTAAGGGGCAAATGTAGGGGTATGGGTGGGTTGCGCTTCGGCGGGTCGGTGTTGACTTGTTGGGCCGAAGGGCCTGTTTCCACACTGTAAGTAATCTAATGGCACTGAATGGGCTGTCCCTGTTCTTCTCCAATAGTATCAATGGGCTGAACGACTTCCTCATATTCCTGTGAAACCAGTGAGAGGTGCGGAATGATCTCTTATTTTACTGTGGCAATCCTTTATATGAATGTTATGGACTCTTTAAAAGCACAAGCCTCAATGGAGTCCATGTCTTGCTGCACATGGACACAGTCCAGTTCAGGAGCTGACGGGGGCGTCAAATTGTGGAATCCTCAGTGACCACCCCCACTTCGGATCTTATGGTGGGGAGGGTGTGGGCGGGGAGACATTGATGAAGCAGCTGAAGATGTTTGTGAAGAGGAAGCTTCCCTGAGGATTTTCCAAACAGGTGACCCAGGACTGAGATGGTGAACATCTTCCTTTGTGCCATGTTTGACTCCAAACACTGGAGAGTTTTCTCTGATTCCCATTAAGTTCAGATTTGTTAAGCTCCTTGATGTCAACAGAAGCCTTGATATCAGGGCCAGTCATTTTTACCTGACCCCTTGTGTCCTGTCAGAGAGGTGAGGGCGATGATGAATTGGGTATGAAAGAGGATTTGAGACCAAGAGCAGATCAGTCAAGATCTTAGTGGAGGACAAGGCAGGTTTGGGGAGTGAACGACCTGCCCCTGTGTCTGATGTTCTCACATTCTGTTGTTGGAAAGTTAGTGGGTGTTATTTTCATGAATGTTCTGTTATTGAATGTTGCCGTCAGGGAGACCAGAGGATTTTGTGAGCCATCGCTGGGTGAGATATGGGGGCTGTATTCATAATGAATTTGGGTCTACAATATGACCAGCTAATTGAGCATAAGTTTCAGAGAGGGGAAGTTCTGTAAAGAGAGATGAGGGGCCTCTTTCATACCCAGCCTGGGTTTTACAATTACATTTCCCAAATCACCTCAACGGGTGTGGGACAGTCTTGAAGGGCTGAATGATCTCCTCTGTTTCTGTGCAACAGGTTATAGAAGTAAGTAGCCTCTAAATGCTCCTGCCTAACAGGTTTAATGGGCTGAATGGAACACAGGACCACGGGATTGAGGGACAGGAGTGAGTCATTAGATACGTTGAACCTTCTCCACCAGGCACTAAGATTCTAGCTGATCAGGTTGGGGTCTCAGCCCCACTTTCCTGTCTGCGTCCCATTATCCATGACTCAGTTCTCTGTCATATATTTCACTAACGCAACTTTAAATCAATGTGAACGTAGAGGCACGATAAACTTCCAGTGAAGAGGATTCGGATTTGAACGGTACTTTCAGAATTGTTCGTTATCCCTCTTATAGAATCAGAGAGTCATACAGAACGGAAACAGACCCGTTAGTCCAATCTGTTCACTCTGTTGAGATTTCAAATCTGATCCAGTCCCATTTACCAGCATTTGGCCAATATCCCTCCTCTTTCAGATACTTTTTAAATGTGCGATTGTAACTGCCTTCAGCACTTCCTCTGAAAGCACTTTCTGTACGCACACCACTCTCTGTGTGAAACATTTATCTTCAGGTCCCTTCTAAATCATTCGCCCTCTCCCCTTCAACCTATGCTCTCCTGTTCTGGACTCCCCTATCCTGGGGAGCAGAACGTGGCTGTTCAGAATATCCATGTCCCTGATGATTTTATAAACCTCTATAATGTCACCCTTCAGCCTCTGACACCCCAGGGAGAAACACCTCAAACTAATCAACCTCTACCTAAAGCTCAAACCTCCAGTCCTGGGACATCCATGTAAATCTTTTCTGCAGAAAACCGAGTTGTACGCAGTATTCTTACAGTGGCCTCACCAACATCCTGTACAGATACAACATGCCACCACAACTCCTATACTCAATGCTCTGACTGATTAAGGCAAATTTGTAAAAGTGTTCTGTACCGCACTGTCTGCATTCAACTCCACTTTCAAGGAACAATGTACCTGCAGCCCTATGTCCGTTTGTTTCACAACACTCACCAGGACCTTACCATTAAGTGTATCATTTCTCCCCTGATGTACCTTCCCAAAATGCGTAACCTTGTATTTATCTAAACTAAACTTCATCTGTCACTCCTTGACCCTTTGTTCCATCTATTTGTGGTCTCGTTGTACTCTGAGATAATCTACTACAGCACCTTTCTGATGTCGTCTTTAAACTTACTATCTATGGCCCCAATATCCACATCTAAATCCTTGACATAAATGATGAAATGCAGTGAACTCAGTCCTGATTCTTACAGCACACTGCTGCTCACAAGCCTCCAGTCTGAAAAATACCCCTCTTCCTTCAAGCCAATTGTGATTAGCTTCCTCTGTATCCCATGTGACCGAATCTTACTGATCTACCAATCGGAATGTAATGAACACCTTGCTGAGGTCCATATTGACAATATCTACCAAACTGCCTTCATCAATCATCTTTGTCACCTCTTCATAAATCTCAATCAAATTAATGAGACATGATTTCCCATGCAGAAAGCCACGTTGTCTACCCCGATCATCCCTTACCTTCCCAAATGTTAATCTAAATCCTATCCCTCAGGATCCCCTCCAACAACTTACCCACCACTGACATCAGGCTCACCGGTCTATAGTTCCCCGGCTTTTCGGGTCACTGTTTCCTTTTCTAGTCCCACTCCTCCACTGCTCACAACAAATGTTAAATGTAACCAGGTCGGTGATATAGCCGATGATATCGGTCTCAGACTGGGTCAGGGTCAGTTTTAGGAACAAGTCAGGCTAGTTTCTTTAATCTGCTAAAACAACACGTTTATGATCCAGAGCAATGTGACTCCAACTATGATGGAATGATGAATGGCAAACTGTTTGGATATTGCAAATAAAGAATCCATATTTCCCTTTCTAAAAACACTGACACACACACACACATTCTGCAATTTCACATTGAAAGAACCTTGTCCAAATATTAGTGCAACTAATGACAAAAGGAAAAATTGCGAGATTGTCCAAAATGTTATTCTGCTTCTGAAGATATTGTACTCACACAGCTGCTAGCAATGGGATTTTATCCTGGGAGAGTTGGATTTGGCTGAATTCCCTTTGCATTAGGCTGGCGGGAGGTTCCAGGTTAGCACAGTGGCTCAGTAGTTCGCACTGTTCCATCACAGCATCAAGGGCATGAGTTCAATTCCAGCCTCGGCGACTATCTGTGTGGAGTTTGCATCTTCTCCCCTTGTGTGCGTGAGCTTCTGATGGGTGCTCCCGTTTCCTCCCACAGCCCAAAGCTGTATAATTCAATAGTCCATAGTGTTCAGAGATTTCTACTTTAGGTGCACTAGTCAGTTGTAACTGTAAGGCCATGGGAAGGTTACTCTTTGGAAGGTTGGTATGGACTTGTTGGGCCGAAGGGCTTGTTTCCACACTGCAGGGATTCTATAAAAATAAGAATGGTAATGATGACAGTAGAGTTTTGTTTTAGCTCGCACATGTTACTGTGATGAGGAATAATGAAGGAGAGAGAAAGAGTGCAATAGGCCGTTTCTTCTCGGGCAGATGACATTTTCTCCCTCTCTGAGCTGAATCACACAATAATGTCATTCTCCCAAACTGGACCATGTGAGGTCTCCTTGTACATTGTCCAAACTATGTCTCCATCACATTCCCTGTTCCATGTCGGTGCATCATTGCTGCTGTCATACACAGAGCCATACCCTGAGCAGAAAATGGTCTCTGTCAATTTGAAGATATTTTTATATGTCCCGGCGTCATGAAAACATAAAATGTTTAATGTATTCAGAATACATAGAACATAGAACATAGAACAGTCCAGCACAGAACAGGCCCTTCAGCCCACCATGTTGTGCCGACCATTGATCCTCATGTAAGCACCCTCACATTTCTGTGACCATATGCATGTCCAGCAGTCTCTTAAATATCCCCAATGACCTCGCTTCCACAACTGCTGCTGGCAACGCATTCCATGCTCTCACAACTCTCTGTGTAAAGAACCCGCCTCTGACATCCCCTCTATACTTTCCTCCAACCAGCTTAAAACTATGACCCCTCGTGTTAGCCATTTCTGCCCTGGGAAATAGTCTCTGGCTATCAACTCTATCTATGTCTCTCATAATCTTGAATACCTCAATTAGGTCCCCTCTCCTCTTCCTTTTCTCCAATGAAAAAGTCCGAGCTCAGTCAACCTCTCTTCATAAGATAAGCCCTCCAGTCCAGGCAGCATCCTGGTAAACCTCCTCTGAACCCTCTCCAAAGCATTCACATCTTTCCTATAATAGGGCGACCAGAACTGGACGCAGTATTCCAAGTGCAGTCTAACCAAAGTTTTATAGAGCTGCATAAAGATCTCACGGCTCTTAAACTCAATTCCCCTGTTAATGAAAGCCAAAACATCATATGCTTTCTTAACAAACCTGTCCATTTGGGTGGCCATTTTAAGAGATCTATGTACCTTCACACAAATATCTCTCTGTTCCTTCACACTGCCAAGAATCCTATCCTTAATCCTGTACTCAGCTTTCAAATTCGACCTTCCAAAATGCATCACCTCGCATTTATCCAGGTTGAACTCCATCTGCCACCTCTCAGCCCATCTCTGCATCCTATCAATGTCCCGCTGCAGCCTACAACAGCCCACTATACTGTCAACGACACCTCCAACCGTCGTGACATCTGCAAACTTGCTGACCCATCCTTCAATCCCCCCATCCAAGTCATTAACAAAAAATACAAACAGTAGAGGCCAAGGACAGAGCCCTGTGGAACACCACTCACCACAGACTTCCAGGCAGAATATTTCCTTCTACTACCACTCGCTGTCTTCTGCTGGCCAGCCAATTCTGATTCCAAACAGCTAACACAGATACCTGTGTTAAAATGAATGTTTTGTTTTAACAAATACAGAAATTGCTGGAAAAGCTCGGCAGGTCTGTCAGCATCCAGATGCCTTTTATATGATGTAGTTGTACCAGCCTCCACGACTTCGTCTGGCAGCTCATTCCATACACACACCACCCTCTGTGTGAAAAGCTGCCCCTTAGGCGTCTTCAAAATCTTACCCCTCTCACTTTCCACCAATGTCCTCTAATTTTGGATGCCCCTAACCTGGGGAAAAACCTTGACTACAAACCCTATCCATGACCGTTCTGATATTATATACCTTTATTGCTGTGAAATGTGACTTCAATCAACACGAATGGCTGTACTTTCAATAATCCCGGGATAAATGCTGAAATTCAACACCGACACCTATTCTTTCTCCATCAAGTCACAATTCTAAACCAGTTTAATCAGTTTGTTCAGATATATTAGGAGACATTTCTGTGGGATTTACACCTAGACCTTTGTGCCCGGAGGTAGGGACACGAGCACCACTCGGCAATACCCATAAAGCTGTAACATTATTCTCCTGTGGGTTTGTTCATCAGCCTGTTATGACATGCTGTGACATACCTCTGCAACAGGCAGGACATGACTCCACACCTTCTGGTCCAGAGCTAGGAACACTACCAAACAATTTCAGTAATTGGAATCAAACCCAGAGCCATGGCTCAGAGACAGGGACACTACCCACGACACTACTATACCCAGATTTTGGGTCACATTTTAAGAGGCAGCGTTCAGCTCGGTGTGGATTTATTATAATCAGGTTACCATTACTGAACTACACAAAACATTTTGTTTTGTTAAACAAGTGCAAGATCGAAATTAACTATGACCATCTTTAATCGCTATTATCTGTAGTCTGCAATATTAGGGAAAGAAATCCTGCAGACACACTCTGCCCAATGAAGGGTCTCAAATACATATTTATTACTGAACACCAGACAAGAAGAAAGACCCTAATTTCTGGTCCCAGAACACCAATCAGTATAACCCAACTCTCACGTGTGTCTGCCCTCTGCCTAAAACCATGAAATGATACCAGGCCGCTGATTACTGTCCAGCCTCTCCTCCCACTGACTGTGTCTGCAATCCGTCCCTCCTCCCTCTAACCACACAAGGCAAACCAAGTTCAGGGTCTTTGTGAAAATCAAGGCCGGAGTGTGCAGGCCTCCTGGAGAGGGTGGGCATTTTAAAATTAAACGGGGAAGGTGAGGAGGTGGTAATATCACTCACTGGCCGAGGTGTGGCAGATGGAGTTTAGTTTGGATTAATGCAAGGTATTGGATTTGGTAAATCCAACAAGAGCAGGACCTACACAATTAAACATAGAGCCTTTGGCAGTGTTGTAGAACAGAGACCGCGGCCATCAGGTATAATTCTTTAAAAGTTGCATCTCATATAGATAATGTGGTTAAGAAGGTGGTTAACACACTTGTCTTCAATGGTCAGACCTTTGAGTATCGGAATTGGGACATCATGTTATGGTTGTACAGGACATTGGTGAGACCTCTACCGGAATACTGTGTCCAGTCTGGACATCCTGCCCGCTCATTCCATAGGCACACCACCCTCTGGGTGAAAAAGCTGCCCTTAGGTCACTTTTAATTGTTTCCCCTCTTACAACCATGTCCTCTAGTTTTGGTCTCCACTACCCCTTATAAAATACCTTGACTATTCACTTTGATATCATTGACCTTGATATTATTAAGCTGGAGAGGGTTCAGAAGAGTTAACCTGGATGTTGCTGGAAATGGAGGGATTGAGCTATAAGGAGAGGCTGGATAGGCTGGGACATTTTTCACTGGAGAGTATGAGATGGAGGGGTAACTGCAGAGGTTTATAAAATAACGAGGGGTACAGATAAGCTGAAGGGCTGATGGCTTTTCCCTAGAGTTGGGGATTCAAAACTGAGGGATATTTTAAGGTGCGAGGCAAAAAGATTTACAAAAGTCAGGAGAGGTAATTATTTTAGACAGAAGCTGGCTTGCGTGTGGAATGAACTTGCAGAGCAAGTGGTGAAAACAGGGACAGTTACAAAGTTTAAAGGACATTTAGATCAGTACATGGATAAGACATCAGTTTGGATGGTGCTGTGAGCAGCTGCCCTCTCCCTCCCCCTCTCTGAATGAATCCCTGTTGGTTTTCACCCTCTGCCAATGCCTGTACAGTGGCGTGTGGAGGCCAGCAGAGGGTGGCATTGCATCACTTTCAGCACCACAGAGACTGCCAGACCTGCCCCACACAGAGACACACAGATACACACACAGTAATTGTTAGGACACAGCATAGATCTCATCTGGTAACTTAAACTAAACATAAATAAATGCTGAATTCGCCTCGTAAACTGTTAAAATATGAGTGAGAGTGAATTCCCAAATTCCACTGTTTAAATAAAAACAACAATGTATTTTTTAACACTGAAAGTGAACTGAAAGACCCTCTATCTCTTAACTGTTTATAACCCGACTCCAGCTCTACAGTAATATACTGTTTCTGGGTCTGCCATCCTCTCATATCACAGGTATTTCTAAGCTCTCAGTTCAGAACAGCAGTCACTCTCTCTTAAAGGTACAGTACACACTTCCAACTTCAACCCATTATACCCTGATGAATATAGATAAGTGGAAACTATCTGGATTTCTCTTGCTCTGTGGTTTGCCAATATTTCATCTACTCTGTCTCGTATATGTCAGGATTTTTGTTACTCCATTGACAGTATGTCATTATTCGACTCTGCGGGAATATATCAGTATTTCACGTGTGTGTGTGTGGGGCAGGATTTCAGTTGTTTCATGGGGACTGTGACACTGTGACAATCTTAATGTTTGTAAATGGGACCAAACCTGCAAGAATTGTAAAGTCTATAGAGGACAGTGTGGAACTCTAACAGGACAGTGACACGCTGGTAGATGGGAATCAATGCAGAGCAGTGTGAGGTGATGCACTTTGGTATGAACGATAAAGAAAGACAGTTTTAAACAGGCTGTGCCGTTATAAAGGGGCTGCAGGAACAGAGAGCGCTGCGTGTATCTGAGCATGAGCCATGTTCGGGGGTCAGTGCTATAACAGATATACGGTGAGTGTGAGGGAGCAGAGAGAATACAGTGACCCTTATCCTGACAGAGCGGGGAAGGTTATTGATGCTTGTCCTGTATTGCTGGGCACTTCTTCAGACCGCAGATACTGCACTGATCTGGGTGGGGAGCTCAGACCATGCTCGGTGGGTCTGGTGGTGTGGCTCCCTCTGGGAAGGGAATGGTCACCCTCTGTACTAGCCCATCCACCAGGACCTCCGTGATCCTGTCGACAAACCGTGGTGTAACTGCCCTTATCTGCCCTGCTCGGGGTAAACTGTACAGGGCAGCTTCTAACAGAGAAAGGTCA
>NW_026867867.1:0-47500 GCF_020745735.1 Hemiscyllium ocellatum
ACCCTAACCTGCACATCCCTGGGCACTATGGGACAATTTAGCATGGCCAATCCACCCTAACCTGCACATCCCTGGGCACTATGGGACAATTTAGCATGGCCAATCCACCCTAACCTGCACATCCCTGGGCACTATGGGACAATTTAGCATGGCCAATCCACCCTAACCTGCACATCCCTGGGCACTATGGGACAATTTAGCATGGCCAATCCACCCTAACCTGCACATCCCTGGGCACTATGGGACAATTTAGCATGGCCAATCCACCCTAACCTGCACATCCCTGGGCACTATGGGACAATTTAGCATGGCCAATCCACCCTAACCTGCACATCCCTGGGCACTATGGGACAATTTAGCATGGCCAATCCACCCTAACCTGCACATCCCTGGGCACTATGGGACAATTTAGCATGGCCAATCCACCCTAACCTGCACATCCCTGGGCACTATGGGACAATTTAGCATGGCCAATCCACCCTAACCTGCACATCCCTGGGCACTATGGGACAATTTAGCATGGCCAATCCACCCTAACCTGCACATCCCTGGGCACTATGGGACAATTTAGCATGGCCAATCCACCCTAACCTGCACATCCCTGGGCACTATGGGACAATTTAGCATGGCCAATCCACCCTAACCTGCACATCCCTGGGCACTGGACAATTTAGCATGGCCAATCCACCCTAACCTGCACATCCCTGGGCACTATGGGACAATTTAGCATGGCCAATCCACCCTAACCTGCACATCCCTGGGCACTATGGGACAATTTAGCATGGCCAATCCACCCTAACCTGCACATCCCTGGGCACTATGGGACAATTTAGCATGGCCAATCCACCCTAACCTGCACATCCCTGGGCACTATGGGACAATTTAGCATGGCCAATCCACCCTAACCTGCACATCCCTGGGCACTATGGGACAATTTAGCATGGCCAATCCACCCTAACCTGCACATCCCTGGGCACTATGGGACAATTTAGCATGGCCAATCCACCCTAACCTGCACATCCCTGGGCACTATGGGACAATTTAGCATGGCCAATCCACCCTAACCTGCACATCCCTGGGCACTATGGGACAATTTAGCATGGCCAATCCACCCTAACCTGCACATCCCTGGGCACTATGGGACAATTTAGCATGGCCAATCCACCCTAACCTGCACATCCCTGGGCACTATGGGACAATTTAGCATGGCCAATCCACCCTAACCTGCACATCCCTGGGCACTATGGGACAATTTAGCATGGCCAATCCACCCTAACCTGCACATCCCTGGGCACTATGGGACAATTTAGCATGGCCAATCCACCCTAACCTGCACATCCCTGGGCACTATGGGACAATTTAGCATGGCCAATCTACCCTAACCTGCACATCCCTGGGCACTATGGGACAATTTAGCATGGCCAATCCACCCTAACCTGCACATCCCTGGGCACTATGGGACAATTTAGCATGGCCAATCCACCCTAACCTGCACATCCCTGGGCACTATGGGACAATTTAGCATGGCCAATCCACCCTAACCTGCACATCCCTGGGCACTATGGGACAATTTAGCATGGCCAATCCACCCTAACCTGCACATCCCTGGGCACTATGGGACAATTTAGCATGGCCAATCCACCCTAACCTGCACATCCCTGGGCACTATGGGACAATTTAGCATGGCCAATCCACCCTAACCTGCACATCCCTGGGCACTATGGACAATTTAGCATGGCCAATCCACCCTAACCTGCACATCCCTGGGCACTATGGGACAATTTAGCATGGCCAATCCACCCTAACCTGCACATCCCTGGGCACTATGGGACAATTTAGCATGGCCAATCCACCCTAACCTGCACATCCCTGGCACTATGGGACAATTTAGCATGGCCAATCCACCCTAACCTGCACATCCCTGGGCACTATGGACAATTTAGCATGGCCAATCCACCCTAACCTGCACATCCCTGGCACTATGGGACAATTTAGCATGGCCAATCCACCCTAACCTGCACATCCCTGGGCACTATGGGACAATTTAGCATGGCCAATCCACCCTAACCTGCACATCCCGGGCACTATGGGACAATTTAGCATGGCCAATCCACCCTAACCTGCACATCCCTGGGCACTATGGGACAATTTAGCATGGCCAATCCACCCTAACCTGCACATCCCTGGGCACTATGGGACAATTTAGCATGGCCAATCCACCCTAACCTGCACATCCCTGGGCACTATGGGACAATTTAGCATGGCCAATCCACCCTAACCTGCACATCCCTGGGCACTATGGACAATTTAGCATGGCCAATCCACCCTAACCTGCACATCCCTGGGCACTATGGGACAATTTAGCATGGCCAATCCACCTAACCTGCACATCCCTGGGCACTATGGACAATTTAGCATGGCCAATCCACCCTAACCTGCACATCCCTGGGCACTATGGGACAATTTAGCATGGCCAATCCACCCTAACCTGCACATCCCTGGCACTATGGGACAATTTAGCATGGCCAATCCACCCTAACCTGCACATCCCTGGCACTATGGGACAATTTAGCATGGCCAATCCACCCTAACCTGCACATCCCTGGGCACTATGGGACAATTTAGCATGGCCAATCCACCCTAACCTGCACATCCCTGGGCACTATGGACAATTTAGCATGGCCAATCCACCCTATAACCTGCACATCCCTGGGCACTATGGGACAATTTAGCATGGCCAATCCACCCTAACCTGCACATCCCTGGGCACTATGGGACAATTTAGCATGGCCAATCCACCCTAACCTGCACATCCCTGGGCACTATGGGACAATTTAGCATGGCCAATCCACCCTAACCTGCACATCCCTGGGCACTATGGGACAATTTAGCATGGCCAATCCACCCTAACCTGCACATCCCTGGGCACTATGGGACAATTTAGCATGGCCAATCCACCCTAACCTGCACATCCCTGGGCACTATGGGACAATTTAGCATGGCCAATCCACCCTAACCTGCACATCCCTGGGCACTATGGGACAATTTAGCATGGCCAATCCACCCTAACCTGCACATCCCTGGGCACTATGGGACAATTTAGCATGGCCAATCCACCCTAACCTGCACATCCCTGGGCACTATGGGACAATTTAGCATGGCCAATCCACCCTAACCTGCACATCCCTGGGCACTATGGGACAATTTAGCATGGCCAATCCACCCTAACCACACATCCCTGGGCACTATGGGACAATTTAGCATGGCCAATCCACCCTAACCTGCACATCCTGGGCACTATGGGACAATTTAGAGCATGGCCAATCCACCCTAACCTGCACATCCCTGGGCACTATGGGACAATTTAGCATGGCCAATCCACCCTAACCTGCACATCCCTGGGCACTATGGGACAATTTAGCATGGCCAATCCACCCTAACCTGCACATCCCTGGGCACTATGGACAATTTAGCATGGCCAATCCACCCTAACCTGCACATCCCTGGGCACTATGGACAATTTAGCATGGCCAATCCACCCTAACCTGCACATCCCTGGGCACTATGGGACAATTTAGCATGGCCAATCCACCCTAACCTGCACATCCCTGGGCACTATGGGACAATTTAGCATGGCCAATCCACCCTAACCTGCACATCCCTGGGCACTATGGGACAATTTAGCATGGCCAATCCACCCTAACCTGCACATCCCTGGGCACTATGGGACAATTAGCATGGCCAATCCACCCTAACCTGCACATCCCTGGGCACTATGGGCAATTTAGCATGGCCATATCCACACTAACCAGCACAACCCTGCACATCCCTGGGCACTATGGGACAATTTAGCATGGCCAATCCACCCTAACCTGCACATCCCTGGGCACTATGGGACAATTTAGCATGGCCAATCCACCACCCAAACCTGCACATCCCTGGGCACTATGGGACAATTTAGCATGGCCAATCCACCCTAACCTGCACATCCCTGGGCACTATGGGACAATTTAGCATGGCCAATCCACCCTAACCTGCACATCCCTGGGCACTATGGGACAATTTAGCATGGCCAATCCACCCTAACCTGCACATCCCTGGGCACTACAGGACAATTTAGCATGGCCAATCCACCCTAACCTGCACATCCCTGCACTATGGGACAAATTAGCATGGCCAATCCACCCTAACCTGCACATCCCTGGCACTATGGGACAATTTAGCATGGCCAATCCACCCTAACCTGCACATCCCTGGGCACTATGGGACAATTTAGCATGGCCAATCCACCCTAACCTGCACATCCCTGGGCACTATGGGACAATTTAGCATGGCCAATCCACCCTAACCTGCACATCCCTGGGCACTATGGGACAATTTAGCATGGCCAATCCACCCTAACCTGCACATCCCTGGGCACTATGGACAATTTAGCATGGCCAATCCACCCTAACCTGCACATCCCTGGGCACTATGGGACAATTTAGCATGGCCAATCCACCCTAACCTGCACATCCCTGGGCACTATGGACAATTTAGCATGGCCAATCCACCCTAACCTGCACATCCCTGGGCACTATGGACAATTTAGCATGGCCAATCCACCCTAACCTGCACATCCCTGGGCACTATGGGACAATTTAGCATGGCCAATCCACCCTAACCTGCACATCCCTGGGCACTATGGGACAATTTAGCATGGCCAATCCACCCTAACCTGCACATCCCTGGGCACTATGGACAATTTAGCATGGCCAATCCACCCTAACCTGCACATCCCTGGGCACTATGGGACAATTTAGCATGGCCAATCCACCCTAACCTGCACATCCCTGGGCACTATGGACAATTTAGCATGGCCAATCCACCCTAACCTGCACATCCCTGGGCACTATGGGACAATTTAGCATGGCCAATCCACCCTAACCTGCACATCCCTGGCACTATGGACAATTTAGCATGGCCAATCCACCCTAAGCACATCCCTGGGCACTATGGGACAATTTAGCATGGCCAATCCACCCTAACCTGCACATCCCTGGGCACTATGGGACAATTTAGCATGGCCAATCCACCCTAACCTGCACATCCCTGGGCACTATGGGACAATTTAGCATGGCCAATCCACCCTAACCTGCACATCCCTGGGCACTATGGGACAATTTAGCATGGCCAATCCACCCTAACCTGCACATCCCTGGGCACTATGGGACAATTTAGCATGGCCAACCACCCTAACCTGCACATCCCTGGGCACTATGGACAATTTAGCATGGCCAATCCACCCTAACCTGCACATCCCTGGGCACTATGGACAATTTAGCATGGCCAATCCACCCTAACCTGCACATCCCTGGGCACTATGGGACAATTTAGCATGGCCAATCCACCCTAACCTGCACATCCCTGGGCACTATGGGACAATTTAGCATGGCCAATCCACCCTAACCTGCACATCCCTGGGCACTATGGGACAATTTAGCATGGCCAATCCACCCTAACCTGCACATCCCTGGGCACTATGGGACAATTTAGCATGGCCAATCCACCCTAACCTGCACATCCCTGGCACTATGGGACAATTTAGCATGGCCAATCCACCCTAACCTGCACATCCCTGGGCACTATGGGACAATTTAGCATGGCCAATCCACCCTAACCTGCACATCCCTGGGCACTATGGACAATTTAGCATGGCCAATCCACCCTAACCTGCACATCCCTCCCTGGGCACTATGGGACAATTTAGCATGGCCAATCCACCCTAACCTGCACATCCCTGGGCACTATGGGACAATTTAGCATGCCAATCCACCCTAACCTGCACATCCCTGGGCACTATGGGACAATTTAGCATGGCCAATCCACCCTAACCTGCACATCCCTGGGCACTACGGACAATTTAGCATGGCCAATCCACCCTAACCTGCACATCCCTGGGCACTATGGACAATTTAGCATGGCCAATCCACCCTAACCTGCACATCCCTGGCACTATGGGACAATTTAGCATGGCCAATCCACCCTAAACCTGCACATCCCTGGGCACTATGGGACAATTTAGCATGGCCAATCCACCTAACCTGCACATCCCTGGGCACTATGGGACAATTTAGCATGGCCAATCCACCCTAACCTGCACATCCCTGGGCACTATGGGACAATTTAGCATGGCCAATCCACCCTAACCTGCACATCCCTGGGCACTATGGGACAATTTAGCATGGCCAATCCACCCTAACCTGCACATCCCTGGGCACTATGGGACAATTTAGCATGGCCAATCCACCCTAACCTGCACATCCCTGGCACTATGGGACAATTTAGCATGGCCAATCCACCCTAACCTGCACATCCCTGGGCACTATGGGACAATTTAGCATGGCCAATCCACCCTAACCTGCACATCCCTGGGCACTATGGGACAATTTAGCATGGCCAATCCACCCTAACCTGCACATCCCTGGGCACTATGGGACAATTTAGCATGGCCAATCCACCCTAACCTGCACATCCCTGGCACTATGGGACAATTTAGCATGGCCAATCCACCCTAACCTGCACATCCCTGGGCACTATGGACAATTTAGCATGGCCAATCCACCCTAACCTGCACATCCCTGGGCACTATGGGACAATTTAGCATGGCCAATCCACCCTAACCTGCACATCCCTGGCACTATGGGACAATTTAGCATGGCCAATCCACCCTAACCTGCACATCCCTGGGCACTATGGGACAATTTAGCATGGCCATCCACCCTAACCTGCACATCCCTGGCACTATGGACAATTTAGCATGGCCAATCCACCCTAACCTGCACATCCGGGCACTATGGGACAATTTAGCATGGCCAATCCACCCTAACCTGCACATCCCTGGGCACTATGGGACAATTTAGCATGGCCAATCCACCCTAACCTGCACATCCCTGGGCACTATGGGACAATTTAGCATGGCCAATCCACCCTAACCTGCACATCCCTGGCACTATGGGACAATTTAGCATGGCCAATCCACCCTAACCTGCACATCCCTGGGCACTATGGGACAATTTAGCATGGCCAATCCACCCTAACCTGCACATCCCTGGGCACTATGGGACAATTTAGCATGGCCAATCCACCCTAACCTGCACATCCCTGGGCACTATGGGACAATTTAGCATGGCCAATCCACCCTAACCTGCACATCCCTGGGCACTATGGGACAATTTAGCATGGCCAATCCACCCTAACCTGCACATCCCTGGGCACTATGGGACAATTTAGCATGGCCAATCCACCCTAACCTGCACATCCCTGGGCACTATGGGACAATTTAGCATGGCCAATCCACCCTAACCTGCACATCCCTGGGCACTATGGGACAATTTAGCATGGCCAATCCACCCTAACCTGCACATCCCTGGGCACTATGGGACAATTTAGCATGGCCAATCCACCCTAACCTGCACATCCCTGGGCACTATGGGACAATTTAGCATGGCCAATCCACCCTAACCTGCACATCCCTGGCACTATGGGACAATTTAGCATGGCCAATCCACCCTAACCTGCACATCCCTGGGCACTATGGGACAATTTAGCATGGCCAATCCACCCTAACCTGCACATCCCTGGCACTATGGGACAATTTAGCATGGCCAATCCACCCTAACCTGCACATCCCTGGGCACTATGGGACAATTTAGCATGGCCAATCCACCCTAACCTGCACATCCCTGGGCACTATGGGACAATTTAGCATGGCCAATCCACCCTAACCTGCACATCCCTGGGCACTATGGGACAATTTAGCATGGCCAATCCACCCTAACCTGCACATCCCTGGGCACTATGGGACAATTTAGCATGGCCAATCCACCCTAACCTGCACATCCCTGGGCACTATGGGACAATTTAGCATGGCCAATCCACCCTAACCTGCACATCCCTGGGCACTATGGGACAATTTAGCATGGCCAATCCACCCTAACCTGCACATCCCTGGCACTATGGGACAATTTAGCATGGCCAATCCACCCTAACCTGCACATCCCTGGGCACTATGGGACAATTTAGCATGGCCAATCCACCCTAACCTGCACATCCCTGGGCACTATGGGACAATTTAGCATGGCCAATCCACCCTAACCTGCACATCCCTGGGCACTATGGGACAATTTAGCATGGCCAATCCACCCTAACCTGCACATCCCTGGGCACTATGGGACAATTTAGCATGGCCAATCCACCCTAACCTGCACATCCCTGGGCACTATGGGACAATTTAGCATGGCCAATCCACCCTAACCTGCACATCCCTGGCACTATGGACAATTTAGCATGGCCAATCCACCCTAACCTGCACATCCCTGGGCACTATGGACAATTTAGCATGGCCAATCCACCCTAACCTGCACATCCCTGGGCACTATGGGACAATTTAGCATGGCCAATCCACCCTAACCTGCACATCCCTGGGCACTATGGGACAATTTAGCATGGCCATCCACCCTAACCTGCACATCCCTGGGCACTATGGACAATTTAGCATGGCCAATCCACCCTAACCTGCACATCCCTGGGCACTATGGGACAATTTAGCATGGCCAATCCCCTAACCTGCACATCCCTGGGCACTATGGGACAATTTAGCATGGCCAATCCACCCTAACCTGCACATCCCTGGCACTATGGGACAATTTAGCATGGCCAATCCACCCTAACCTGCACATCCCTGGGCACTATGGGACAATTTAGCATGGCCAATCCACCCTAACCTGCACATCCCTGGGCACTATGGGACAATTTAGCATGGCCAATCCACCCTAACCTGCACATCCCTGGGCACTGGGACAATTTCCCATGCCAATCCACCCTAACCTGCACATCCCTGGGCACTATGGGACAATTTAGCATGGCCAATCCACCCTAACCTGCACATCCCTGGGCACTATGGGACAATTTAGCATGGCCAATCCACCCTAACCTGCACATCCCTGGGCACTATGGGACAATTTAGCATGGCCAATCCACCCTAACCTGCACATCCCTGGGCACTATGGGACAATTTAGCATGGCCAATCCACCCTAACCTGCACATCCCTGGGCACTATGGGACAATTTCCCATAACCAATCCACCTCAGCCTGCACATCCCTGGGCACTATGGGACAATTTAGCATGGCCAATCCACCCTAACCTGCACATCCCTGGGCACTATGGGACAATTTAGCATGGCCAATCCACCCTAACCTGCACATCCCTGGGCACTATGGGACAATTTAGCATGGCCAATCCACCCTAACCTGCACATCCCGGGCACTATGGGACAATTTAGCATGGCCAATCCACCCTAACCTGCACATCCCTGGGCACTATGGGACAATTTAGCATGGCCAATCCACCCTAACCTGCACATCCCTGGGCACTATGGGACAATTTAGCATGGCCAATCCACCCTAACCTGCACATCCCTGGGCACTATGGGACAATTTAGCATGGCCAATCCACCCTAACCTGCACATCCCTGGGCACTATGGGACAATTTAGCATGGCCAATCCACCCTAACCTGCACATCCCTGGGCACTATGGGACAATTTAGCATGGCCAATCCACCCTAACCTGCACATCCCTGGCACTATGGGACAATTTAGCATGGCCAATCCACCCTAACCTGCACATCCCTGGGCACTATGGGACAATTTAGCATGGCCAATCCACCCTAACCTGCACATCCCTGGGCACTATGGGACAATTTAGCATGGCCAATCCACCCTAACCTGCACATCCCTGGGCACTATGGGACAATTTAGCATGGCCAATCCACCCTAACCTGCACATCCCTGGGCACTATGGGACAATTTAGCATGGCCAATCCACCCTAACCTGCACATCCCTGGGCACTATGGGACAATTTAGCATGGCCAATCCACCCTAACCTGCACATCCCTGGGCACTATGGGACAATTTAGCATGGCCAATCCACCCTAACCTGCACATCCCTGGGCACTATGGGACAATTTAGCATGGCCAATCCACCCTAACCTGCACATCCCTGGGCACTATGGGACAATTTAGCATGGCCAATCCACCCTAACCTGCACATCCCTGGGCACTATGGGACAATTTAGCATGGCCAATCCACCCTAACCTGCACATCCCTGGGCACTATGGGACAATTTAGCATGGCCAATCCACCCTAACCTGCACATCCCTGGGCACTATGGGACAATTTAGCACTGGCCAATCCACCCTAACCTGCACATCCCTGGGCACTATGGGACAATTTAGCATGGCCAATCCACCCTAACCTGCACATCCCTGGGCACTATGGGACAATTTAGCATGGCCAATCCACCCTAACCTGCACATCCCTGGGCACTATGGGACAATTTAGCATGGCCAATCCACCCTAACCTGCACATCCCTGGGCACTATGGGACAATTTAGCATGGCCAATCCACCCTAACCTGCACATCCCTGGGCACTATGGGACAATTTAGCATGGCCAATCCACCCTAACCTGCACATCCCTGGGCACTATGGGACAATTTAGCATGGCCAATCCACCCTAACCTGCACATCCCTGGGCACTATGGGACAATTTAGCATGGCCAATCCACCCTAACCTGCACATCCCTGGGCACTATGGGACAATTTAGCATGGCCAATCCACCCTAACCTGCACATCCCTGGGCACTATGGGACAATTTAGCATGGCCAATCCACCCTAACCTGCACATCCCTGGGCACTATGGGACAATTTAGCATGGCCAATCCACCCTAACCTGCACATCCCTGGGCACTATGGGACAATTTAGCATGGCCAATCCACCCTAACCTGCACATCCCTGGGCACTATGGGACAATTTAGCATGGCCAATCCACCCTAACCTGCACATCCCTGGGCACTATGGGACAATTTAGCATGGCCAATCCACCCTAACCTGCACATCCCTGGGCACTATGGGACAATTTAGCATGGCCAATCCACCCTAACCTGCACATCCCTGGGCACTATGGGACAATTTAGCATGGCCAATCCACCCTAACCTGCACATCCCTGGGCACTATGGGACAATTTAGCATGGCCAATCCACCCTAACCTGCACATCCCTGGGCACTATGGACAATTTAGCATGGCCAATCCACCCTAACCTGCACATCCCTGGCACTATGGGACAATTTAGCATGGCCAATCCACCCTAACCTGCACATCCCTGGGCACTATGGGACAATTTAGCATGGCCAATCCACCCTAACCTGCACATCCCTGGGCACTATGGACAATTTAGCATGGCCAATCCACCCTAACCTGCACATCCCTGGGCACTATGGGACAATTTAGCATGGCCAATCCACCCTAACCTGCACATCCCTGGGCACTATGGGACAATTTAGCATGGCCAATCCACCCTAACCTGCACATCCCTGGGCACTATGGGACAATTTAGCATGGCCAATCCACCCTAACCTGCACATCCCTGGGCACTATGGGACAATTTAGCATGGCCAATCCACCCTAACCTGCACATCCCTGGGCACTATGGGACAATTTAGCATGGCCAATCCACCCTAACCTGCACATCCCTGGCACTAAGGGACAATTTAGCATGGCCAATCCACCCTAACCTGCACATCCCTGGGCACTATGGGACAATTTAGCATGGCCAATCCACCCTAACCTGCACATCCCTGGGCACTATGGGACAATTTAGCATGGCCAATCCACCCTAACCTGCACATCCCTGGGCACTATGGACAATTTAGCATGGCCAATCACCCTAACCTGCACATCCCTGGGCACTATGGGACAATTTAGCATGGCCAATCCACCCTAACCTGCACATCCCTGCACTATGGGACAATTTAGCATGGCCAATCCACCCTAACCTGCACATCCCTGGGCACTATGGGACAATTTAGCATGGCCAATCCACCCTAACCTGCACATCCCTGGGCACTATGGGACAATTTAGCATGGCCAATCCACCCTAACCTGCACATCCCTGGGCACTATGGGACAATTTAGCATGGCCAATCCACCCTAACCTGCACATCCCTGGGCACTATGGGACAATTTAGCATGGCCAATCCACCCTAACCTGCACATCCCTGGCACTATGGGACAATTTAGCATGGCCAATCCACCCTAACCTAACCTGCACATCCCTGGGCACTATGGGACAATTTAGCATGGCCAATCCACCCTAACCTGCACATCCCTGGGCACTATGGGACAATTTAGCATGGCCAATCCACCCTAACCTGCACATCCCTGGGCACTATGGACAATTTAGCATGGCCAATCCACCCTAACCTGCACATCCCTGGGCACTATGGGACAATTTAGCATGGCCAATCCACCCTAACCTGCACATCCCTGGGCACTATGGACAATTTAGCATGGCCAATCCACCCTAACCTGCACATCCCTGGCACTATGGGACAATTTAGCATGGCCAATCCACCCTAACCTGCACATCCCTGGGCACTATGGGACAATTTAGCATGGCCAATCCACCCTAACCTGCACATCCCTGGGCACTATGGACAATTTAGCATGGCCAATCCACCCTAACCTGCACATCCCTGGGCACTATGGGACAATTTAGCATGGCCAATCCACCCTAACCTGCACATCCCTGGGCACTATGGGACAATTTAGCATGGCCAATCCACCCTAACCTGCACATCCCTGGGCACTATGGGACAATTTAGCATGGCCAATCCACCCTAACCTGCACATCCCTGGCACTATGGGACAATTTAGCATGGCCAATCCACCCTAACCTGCCATCCCTGGGCACTATGGGACAATTTAGCATGGCCAATCCACCCTAACCTGCACATCCCTGGGCACTATGGGACAATTTAGCACGGCCAATCCACCCTAACCTGCACATCCCTGGGCACTATGGGACAATTTAGCATGGCCAATCCACCCTAACCTGCACATCCCTGGACACTACGGGACAATTTCACATAACCAATCCACCTAACCTGCACATCCCTGGGCACTATGGGACAATTTAGCATGGCCAATCCACCCTAACCTGCACATCCCTGGGCACTATGGGACAATTTAGCATGGCCAATCCACCCTAACCTGCACATCCCTGGGCACTATGGGACAATTTAGCATGGCCAATCCACCCTAACCTGCACATCCCTGGGCACTATGGGACAATTTAGCATGGCCAATCCACCCTAACCTGCACATCCCTGGGCACTATGGGACAATTTAGCATGGCCAATCCACCCTAACCTGCACATCCCTGGGCACTATGGGACAATTTAGCATGGCCAATCCACCCTAACCTGCACATCCCTGGGCACTATGGGACAATTTGCATGGCCAATCCACCCTAACCTGCACATCCCTGGGCACTATGGGACAATTTAGCATGGCCAATCCACCCTAACCTGCACATCCCTGGGCACTATGGGACAATTTAGCATGGCCAATCCACCCTAACCTGCACATCCCTGGGCACTATGGGACAATTTAGCATGGCCAATCCACCCTAACCTGCACATCCCTGGGCACTATGGGACAATTTAGCATGGCCAATCCACCCTAACCTGCACATCCCTGGGCACTATGGGACAATTTAGCATGGCCAATCCACCCTAACCGCACATCTCTGGGCACTATGGGACAATTTAGCATGGCCAATCCACCCTAACCTGTACATCCCTGGGCACTATGGGACAATTTAGCATGGCCAATCCACGCTAACCTGCACATCTCTGGGCACTATGGGACAATTTAGCATGGCCAATCCACCCTAACCTGTACATCCCTGGGCACTATGGGACAATTTAGCATGGCCAATCCACCCTAACCTGCACATCTCTGGGCACTATGGGACAATTTAGCATGGCCAATCCACCCTAACCTGCACATCCCTGGGCACTATGGGACAATTTAGCATGGCCAATCCACCCTAACCTGCACATCCCTGGGCACTATGGGACAATTTAGCATGGCCAATCCACCCTAACCTGCACATCCCTGGGCACTATGGGACAATTTAGCATGGCCAATCCACCCTAACCTGTACATCCCTGGGCACTATGGGACAATTTAGCATGGCCAATCCACCCTAACCTGCACATCCCTGGGCACTATGGGACAATTTAGCATGGCCAATCCACCCTAACCTGCACATCCCTGGGCACTATGGGACAATTCAGCATGGCCAATCCACCCTAACCTGCACATCCCTGGGCACTATGGGACAATTTAGCATGGCCAATCCACCCTAACCTGCACATCCCTGGGCACTATGGGACAATTTAGCACGGCCAATCCACCCTAACCTGCACATCCCTGGGCACTATGGGACAATTTAGCACGGCCAATCCACCCTAACCTGCACATCCCTGGGCACTATGGGACAATTTAGCATGGCCAATCCACCCTAACCTGCACATCCCTGGGCACTATGGGACAATTTAGCACGGCCCAATCCACCCTAACCTGCACATCCCTGGGCACTATGGGACAATTTAGCACGGCCAATCCACCCTAACCTGCACATCCCTGGGCACTATGGGACAATTTAGCATGGCCAATCCACCCTAACCTGCACATCCCTGGGCACTATGGGACAATTTAGCACGGCCAATCCACCCTAACCTGCACATCCCTGGGCACTATGGGACAATTTAGCATGGCCAATCCACCCTAACCTGCACATCCCTGGGCACTATGGGACAATTTCCATGACCAATCCACCCTAACCTGCACATCCCTGGGCACTATGGGACAATTTAGCATGGCCAATCCACCCTAACCTGCACATCCCTGGGCACTATGGGACAATTTAGCATGGCCAATCCACCCTAACCTGCACATCCCTGGGCACTATGGGACAATTTAGCACGGCCAATCCACCCTAACCTGCACATCCCTGGGCACTATGGGACAATTTCCCATGACCAATCCACCTCAACCTGCACATCCCTGGGCACTATGGGACAATTTCCCATGGCCAATCCACCCTAACCTGCACATCCCCGGGCACTATGGGACAATTTCCCATGGCCAATCCACCCTAACCTGCACATCCCTGGGCACTATGGGACAATTTAGCATGGCCAATCCACCCTAACCTGCACATCCCTGGGCACTATGGGACAATTTAGCACGGCCAATCCACCCTAACCTGCACATCCCTGGGCACTATGGGACAATTTAGCACGGCCAATCCACCCTAACCTGCACATCCCTGGGCACTATGGGACAATTTCCCATGGACAATCCACCCTAACCTGCACATCCCTGGGCACTATGGGACAATTTAGCATGGCCAATCCACCCTAACCTGCACATCCCTGGGCACTATGGGACAATTTAGCATGGCCAATCCACCCTAACCTGCACATCCCTGGGCACTATGGGACAATTTAGCATGGCCAATCCACCCTAACCTGCACATCCCTGGACACTATGGGACAATTTAGCATGGCCAATCCACCCTAACCTGCACATCCCTGGGCACTATGGGACAATTTAGCATGGCCAATCCACCCTAACCTGCACATCCCTGGGCACTATGGGACAATTTAGCATGGCCAATCCACCCTAACCTGCACATCCCTGGGCACTATGGGACAATTTAGCATGGCCAATCCACCCTAACCTGCACATCCCTGGGCACTATGGGACAATTTAGCATGGCCAATCCACCCTAACCTGCACATCCCTGGGCACTATGGGACAATTTAGCATGGCCAATCCACCCTAACCTGCACATCCCTGGGCACTATGGGACAATTTAGCATGGCCAATCCACCCTAACCTGCACATCCCCGGGCACTATGGGACAATTTCCCATGGCCAATCCACCCTAACCTGCACATCCCTGGGCACTCTGGGACAATTTAGCATGGCCAATCCACCCTAACCTGCACATTCCTGGGCACTATGGGACAATTTAGCACGGCCAATCCACCCTAACCTGCACATCCCTGGGCACTATGGGACAATTTAGCATGGCCAATCCACCCTAACCTGCACATCCCTGGGCACTATGGGACAATTTCCCATGCCAATCCACCCTTACCTTCACATCCCTGGGCACTATGGGACAATTTCCCATGGCCAATCCACCCTAACCTGCACATCCCTGGGCACTATGGGACAATTTCCATGACCAATCCACCCTAACCTGCACATCCCTGGGCACTATGGGACAATTTCCCATGGCCAATCCACCCTAACCTGCACATCCCTGGGCACTATGGGACAATTTCCCATGACCAATCCACCCTAACCTGCACATCCCTGGGCACTATGGGACAATTTAGCACAGCCAATCCACCCTAACCTGCACATCCCTGGGCACTATGGGACAATTTAGCATGGCCAATCCACCCTAACCTGCACATCCCTGGACACTACGGGACAATTTCCCATAACCAATCCACCTCAGCCTGCACATCCCTGGGCACAATGGGACAATTTAGCATGGCCAATCCACCCTAACCTGCACATCCCTGGGCAGTATGGGACAATTTAGCATGGCCAATCCACCCTAACCTGCAGATCCCTGGGCAGTATGGGACAATTTAGCATGGCCAATCCACCCTAACCTGCACATCCCTGGGCACTATGGGACAATTTCCCATGGCCAATCCACCCTAACCTGCACATCCCTGGGCACTATGGGACAATTTAGCACGGCCAATCCACCCTAACCTGCACATCCCTGGGCACTATGGGACAATTTAGCACGGCCAATCCACCCTAACCTGCACATCCCTGGGCACTATGGGACAATTTCCCATGACCAATCCACCCTAACCTGCACATCCCTGGGCACTATGGGACAATTTCCCATGGCCACTCCACCCTAACCTGCACATCCCTGGGCACTATGGGACAATTTCCCATGGCCAATCCACCCTAACCTGCACATCCCTGGGCACTATGGGACAATTTCCCATGGCCAATCCACCCTAACCTGCACATCCCAGGGCACTATGGGACAATTTCCCATGGCCAATCCACCCTAACCTGCCCATCCCTGGGCACTATGGGACAATTTAGCACGGCCAATCCACCCTAACCTGCACATCCCTGGGCACTATGGGACAATTTAGCATGGCCAATCCACCCTAACCTGCACATCCCTGGGCACTATGGGACAATTTAGCATAGCCAATCCACCCTAACCTGCACATCCCTGGACACTACGGGACAATTTCACCTAACCAATCCACCTCAACCTGCACATCCCTGGGCACTATGGACAATTTCCCATGGCCAATCCACCCTAACCTGCACATCCCTGGGCAGTATGGGACAACTTAGCATGGCCAATCCACCCTAACCTGCACATCCCTGGGCACTATGGGACAATTTAGCATGGCCAATCCACCCTAACCTGCACATCCCTGGGCACTATGGGACAATTTAGCATGGCCAATCCACCCTAACCTGCACATCCCTGGGCACTATGGGACAATTTAGCATGGCCAATCCACCCTAACCTGCACATCCCTGGGCACTATGGGACAATTTAGCATGGCCAATCCACCCTAACCTGCACATCCCAGGGCACTATGGGACAATTTCCCATGGCCAATCCACCCGAACCTGCACATCCCTGGGCACTATGGGACAATTTAGCACGGCCAATCCACCCTAACCTGCACATCCCTGGGCACTATGGGACAATTTAGCACGGCCAATCCACCCTAACCTGCACATCCCTGGGCACTATGGGACAATTTAGCATGGCCAATCCACCCTAACCTGCACATCCCTGGGCACTATGGGACAATTTAGCATGGCCAATCCACCCTAACCTGCACATCCCTGGGCACTATGGGACAATTTAGCATGGCCAATCCACCCTAACCTGCACATCCCTGGGCACTATGGGACAATTTAGCATGGCCAATCCACCCTAACCTGCACATCCCTGGGCACTATGGGACAATTTAGCATGGCCAATCCACCCTAACCTGCACATCTCTGGGCACTATGGGACAATTTCCCATAACCAATCCACCTCAGCCTGCACATCCCTGGGCACTATGGGACAATTTCCCATGGCCAATCCACCCTAACCTGCACATCCCTGGGCACTATGGGACAATTTAGCATGGCCAATCCACCCTAACCTGCAGATCCCTGGGCACTATGGGACAATTTAGCATGGCCAAGCCACCCTAACCTGCACATCCCTGGGCACTATGGGACAATTTCCCATGGCCAATCCACCCTAACCTGCACATCCCTGGGCACTATGGGACAATTTAGCACGGCCAATCCACCCTAACCTGCACATCCCTGGGCACTATGGGACAATTTAGCATGGCCAATCCACCCTAACCTGCACATCCCTGGGCACTATGGGACAATTTCCCATGACCAATCCACCCTAACCTGCACATCCCTGGGCACTATGGGACAATTTCCCATGGCCAATCCACCCTAACCTGCACATCCCTGGGCACTATGGGACAATTTCCCATGACCAATCCACCCTAACCTGCACATCCCTGGGCACTATGGGACAATTTCCCATGGCCTATCCACCCTAACCTGCACATCCCAGGGCACTATGGGACAATTTAGCATGGCCAATCCACCCTAACCTGCCCATCCCTGGGCACTATGGGACAATTTAGCACGGCCAATCCACCCTAACCTGCACATCCCTGGGCACTATGGGACAATTTAGCATGGCCAATCCACCCTAACCTGCACATCCCTGGGCACTATGGGACAATTTAGCATGGCCAATCCACCCTAACCTGCACATCCCTGGACACTACGGGACAATTTCACATAACCAATCCACCTCAACCTGCACATCCCTGGGCACTATGGGACAATTTAGCATGGCCAATCCACCCTAACCTGCACATCCCTGGGCAGTATGGGACAACTTAGCATGGCCAATCCACCCTAACCTGCACATCCCTGGGCACTATGGGACAATTTAGCATGGCCAATCCACCCTAACCTGCACATCCCTGGGCACTATGGGACAATTTAGCATGGCCAAGCCACCCTAACCTGCACATCCCTGGGCACTATGGGACAACTTAGCATGGCCAATCCACCCTAACCTGCACATCCCTGGGCACTATGGGACAATTTAGCATGGCCAATCCACCCTAACCTGCACATCCCAGGGCACTATGGGACAATTTCCCATGGCCAATCCACCCGAACCTGCACATCCCTGGGCACTATGGGACAATTTAGCATGGCCAATCCACCCTAACCTGCACATCCCTGGGCACTATGGGACAATTTAGCACGGCCAATCCACCCTAACCTGCACATCCCTGGGCACTATGGGACAATTTAGCATGGCCAATCCACCCTAACCTGCACATCCCTGGGCACTATGGGACAATTTAGCATGGCCAATCCACCCTAACCTGCACATCCCTGGGCACTATGGGACAATTTAGCATGGCCAATCCACCCTAACCTGCACATCTCTGGGCACTATGGGACAATTTAGCATGGCCAATCCACCCTAACCTGCACATCCCTGGGCACTATGGGACAATTTAGCATGGCCAATCCACCCTAACCTGCACATCCCTGGGCACTATGGGACAATTTAGCATGGCCAATCCACCCTAACCTGCACATCCCTGGGCACTATGGGACAATTTAGCATGGCCAATCCACCCTAACCTGCACATCCCTGGGCACTATGGGACAATTTAGCATGGCCAATCCACCCTAACCTGCACATCCCTGGGCACTATGGGACAATTTAGCACGGCCAATCCACTAACCTGTACATCCCTGGGCACTATGGGACAATTTAGCACGGCCAATCCACCCTAACCTGCACATCTCTGGGCACTATGGGACAATTTAGCATGGCCAATCCACCCTAACCTGCACATCCCTGGGCACTATGGGACAATTCAGCATGGCCAACCCACCCTAACCTGCACATCCCTGGGCACTATGGGACAATTTAGCATGGCCAATCCACCCTAACCTGCACATCCCTGGACACTATGGGACAATTTAGCATGGCCAATCCACCCTAACCTGCACATCCCTGGACACTATGGGACAATTTCCCATGGCCAATCCACCCTAACCTGCACATCCCTGGGCACTATTGGACATTTTAGCATGGCCAATCCACCCTAACCTGCACATCCCTGGGCACTATGGGACAATTTCCCATGACCAATCCACCCTAACCTGCACATCCCTGGGCACTATGGGACAATTTAGCACAGCCAATCCACCCTAACCTGCACATCCCTGGGCACTATGGGACAATTTAGCATGGCCAATCCACCCTAACCTGCACATCCCTGGACACTACGGGACAATTTCCCATAACCAATCCACCTCAGCCTGCACATCCCTGGGCACAATGGGACAATTTCCCATGGCCAATCCACCCTAACCTGCACATCCCTAGGCAGTATGGGACAATTTAGCATGGCCAATCCACCCTAACCTGCAGATCCCTGGGCAGTATGGGACAATTTAGCATGGCCAAGCCACCCTAACCTGCACATCCCTGGGCACTATGGGACAATTTCCATGGCCAATCCACCCTAACCTGCACATCCCTGGGCACTATGGGACAATTTAGCACGGCCAATCCACCCTAACCTGCACATCCCTGGGCACTATGGGACAATTTAGCACGGCCAATCCACCCTAACCTGCACATCCCTGGGCACTATGGGACAATTTCCCATGACCAATCCACCCTAACCTGCACATCCCTGGGCACTATGGGACAATTTCCCATGGCCACTCCACCCTAACCTGCACATCCCTGGGCACTATGGGACAATTTCCCATGACCAATCCACCCTAACCTGCACATCCCTGGGCACTATGGGACAATTTCCCATGGCCTATCCACCCTAACCTGCACATCCCAGGGCACTATGGGACAATTTCCCATGGCCAATCCACCCTAACCTGCCCATCCCTGGGCACTATGGGACAATTTAGCACGGCCAATCCACCCTAACCTGCACATCCCTGGGCACTATGGGACAATTTAGCACGGCCAATCCACCCGAACCTGCACATCCCTGGGCACTATGGGACAATTTAGCATAGCCAATCCACCCTAACCTGCACATCCCTGGACACTACGGGACAATTTCACATAACCAATCCACCTCAACCTGCACATCTCTGGGCACTATGGGACAATTTCCCATGGCCAATCCACCCTAACCTGCACATCCCTGGGCAGTATGGGACAACTTAGCATGGCCAATCCACCCTAACCTGCACATCCCTGGGCACTATGGGACAATTTAGCATGGCCAATCCACCCTAACCTGCACATCCCAGGGCACTATGGGACAATTTAGCATGGCCAAGCCACCCTAACCTGCACATCCCTGGGCACTATGGGACAATTTAGCATGGCCAATCCACCCTAACCTGCACATCCCTGGGCACTATGGGACAATTTAGCATGGCCAATCCACCCTAACCTGCACATCCCAGGGCACTATGGGACAATTTCCCATGGCCAATCCACCCGAACCTGCACATCCCTGGGCACTATGGGACAATTTAGCACGGCCAATCCACCCTAACCTGCACATCCCTGGGCACTATGGGACAATTTAGCATGGCCAATCCACCCTAACCTGCACATCCCTGGGCACTATGGGACAATTTCCATGGCCAATCCACCCGAACCTGCACATCCCTGGGCACTATGGGACAATTTAGCATGGCCAATCCACCCTAACCTGCACATCCCTGGGCACTATGGGACAATTTAGCATGGCCAATCCACCCTAACCTGCACATCCCTGGGCACTATGGGACAATTTAGCATGGCCAATCCACCCTAACCTGCACATCTCTGGGCACTATGGGACAATTTAGCATGGCCAATCCACCCTAACCTGTACATCCCTGGGCACTATGGGACAATTTAGCATGGCCAATCCACCCTAACCTGTACATCCCTGGGCACTATGGGACAATTTAGCATGGCCAATCCACCCTAACCTGCACATCTCTGGGCACTATGGGACAATTTAGCATGGCCAATCCACCCTAACCTGCACATCCCTGGGCACTATGGGACAATTTAGCATGGCCAATCCACCCTAACCTGCACATCCCTGGGCACTATGGGACAATTTAGCATGGCCAATCCACCCTAACCTGCACATCCCTGGGCACTATGGGACAATTTAGCATGGCCAATCCACACTAACCTGTACATCCCTGGGCACTATGGGACAATTTAGCATGGCCAATCCACCCTAACCTGCACATCTCTGGGCACTATGGGACAATTTAGCATGGCCAATCCACCCTAACCTGCACATCCCTGGGCACTATGGGACAATTCAGCATGGCCAACCCACCCTAACCTGCACATCCCTGGGCACTATGGGACAATTTAGCATGGCCAATCCACCCTAACCTGCACATCCCTGGACACTATGGGACAATTTAGCATGGCCAATCCACCCTAACCTGCACATCCCCGGACACTATGGGACAATTTCCCATGGCCAATCCACCCTAACCTGCACATCCCTGGGCACTATTGGACATTTTAGCATGGCCAATCCACCCTAACCTGCACATCCCTGGGCACTATGGGACAATTTCCTATGGCCAATCCACCATAACCTGCACATCCCTGGACACTACGGGACAATTTCCCATGGCCAATCCACCCTAACCTGCATATCCCTGGGCACTATGGAACAATTTAGCATGGCCAATCCACCCTAACCTGCACATCCCTGGGCACTATGGGACAATTTCCCATGACCAATCCACCCTAACCTGCACATCCCTGGACACTATGGGACAATTTAGCATGGCCAATCCACCCTAACCTGCACATCCCTGGGCACTATGGGACAATTTAGCATGGCCAATCCACCCTAACCTGCACATCCCTGGGCACTATGGGACAATTTAGCATGGCCAATCCACCCTAACTTGCACATCCCTGGGCACTATGGGACAATTTAGCATGGCCAATCCACCCTAACCTGCACATCCCTGGGCACTATGGGACAATTTAGCATGGCCAATCCACCCTAACCTGTACATCCCTGGGCACTATGGGACAATTTAGCATGGCCAATCCACCGTAACCTGCACATCTCTGGGCACTATGGGACAATTTAGCACGGCCAATCCACCCTAACTTGCACATCCCTGGGCACTATGGGACAATTTCCCATGGCCAATGCACCCTAACCTGCACATCCCTGGGCACTATGGGACATTTTCCCACGGCCAATCCACCCTAACCTGCACATCCCTGGGCACTATGGGACAATTTAGCATGGCCAATCCACCCTAACCTACACATCCCTGGGCACTATGGGACAATTTAGCATGGCCAACCCACCCTAACCTGCACATCCCTGGGCACTATGGGACATTTTAGCATGGCCAATCCACCCTAACCTGCACATCCCTGGGCACTATGGGACAATTTCCATGGCCAATCCACCGTAACCTGCACATCCCTGGACACTACGGGACAATTTCCCATGACCAGTCCACCTCAACCTGCACATCCCTGGGCACTATGGGACAATTTAGCATGGCCAATCCACCCTAACCTGCACATCCCTGGGCACTATGGGACAATTTCCTATGGCCAATCCACCATAACCTGCACATCCCTGGACACTATGGGACAATTTCCCATGGCCAATCCACCCTAACCTGCATATCCCTGGGCACTATGGACAATTTAGCATGGCCAATCCACCCTAACCTGCACTTCCCTGGGCACTATGGGACAATTTCCCATGGCCAATCCACCCTAACCTGCACATCCCTGGGCACTATGGGACAATTTAGCATGGCCAATCCACCCGAACCTGCACATCCCTGGGCACTATGGGACAATTTAGCATGGCCAATCCACCCTAACCTGTACATCCCTGGGCACTATGGGACAATTTAGCATGGCCAATCCACCGTAACCTGCACATCCCTGGGCACTATGGGACAATTTAGCATGGCCAATCCACCCTAACTTGCACATCCCTGGGCACTATGGGACAATTTCCCATGGCCAATGCACCCTAACCTGCACATCCCTGGGCACTATGGGACATTTTCCCACGGCCAATCCACCCTAACCTGCACATCCCTGGGCACTATGGGACAATTTAGCATGGCCAATCCACCCTAACCTGCACATCCCTGGGCACTATGGGACAATTTAGCATGGCCAACCCACCCTAACCTGCACATCCCTGGGCACTATGGGACATTTTAGCATGGCCAATCCACCCTAACATGCACATCCCTGGGCACTATGGGACAATTTCCCATGGACAATCCACCCTAACCTGCACATCCCTGGACACTATGTGACAATTTAGCATGGCCAATCCACCCTAACCTGCACATCCCTGGGCACTGTGGGACAATTTAGCACGGCCAATCCACCCTAACCTGCACATCCCTGGACACTATGGGACAATTTAGCACGGCCAATCCACCCTAACCTGCACATCCCTGGGCACTATGGGACAATTTAGCACAGCCAATCCACCCTAACCTGCACATCCCTGGGCACTATGGGACAATTTAGCACAGCCAATCCACCCTAACCTGCACATCCCTGGGCACTATGGGACAATTTAGCATGGCCAATCCACCCTAACCTGCACATCCCTGGGCACTGTGGGACAATTTAGCATGGCCAATCCACCCTAACCTGCACATCCCTGGGGACTATGGGACAATTTCCCATGGCCAATCCACCCTAACCTGCACATCCCTGGACACTATGGGACAATTTAGCACGGCCAATCCACCCTAACCTGCACATCCCTGGGCACTATGGGACAATTTAGCATGGCCAATCCACCCTAACCTGCACATCCCTGGGCACTATGGGACAATTTAGCATGGCCAATCCACCCTAACCTGCACATCCCTGGGCACTATGGGACAATTTAGCATGGCCAATCCACCCTAACCTGCACATCCCTGGGCACTATGGGACAATTTAGCACGGTCAATCCACCCTAACCTGCACATCCCTGGGCACTATGGGACAATTTAGCATGGCCAATCCACCCTAACCTGCACATCCCTGGGCACTATGGGACAATTTAGCATGGCCAATCCACCCTAACCTGCACATCCCTGGGCACTATGGGACAATTTCCCATGACCAATCCACCCTAACCTGCACATCCCTGGGCACTATGGGACAATTTCCCATGGCCAATCCACCCTAACCTGCACATCCCTGGGCACTATGGGACAATTTCCCATGACCAATCCACCTCAACCTGCACATCCCTGGGCACTATGGGACAATTTCCCATGGCCAATCCACCCTAACCTGCACATCCCTGAGCACTATGGGACAATTTCCCATGGCCAATCCACCCTAACCTGCACATCCCAGGGCACTATGGGACAATTTAGCATGGCCAATCCACCCTAACCTGCACATCCCTGGACACTACGGGACAATTTCCCATAACCAATCCACCTCAACCTGCACATCCCTGGACACTATGGGACAATTTAGCATGGCCAATCCACCCTAACCTGCACATCCCTGGGCACTATGGGACAATTTAGCATTGCCAATCCACCCTAGCCTGCACATCCCTGGGCACTATGGGACAATTTAGCATGGCCAATCCACCCTAACCTGCACATCCCTGGGCACTATGGGACAATTTCCCATGGACAATCCACCCTAACCTGCACATCCCTGGACACTATGTGACAATTTAGCATGGCCAATCCACCCTAACCTGCACATCCCTGGGCACTGTGGGACAATTTAGCACGGCCAATCCACCCTAACCTGCACATCCCTGGACACTATGGGACAATTTAGCATGGCCAATCCACCCTAACCTGCACATCCCTGGGCACTATGGGACAATTTAGCACAGCCAATCCACCCTAACCTGCACATCCCTGGGCACTATGGGACAATTTAGCACAGCCAATCCACCCTAACCTGCACATCCCTGGGCACTATGGGACAATTTAGCATGGCCAATCCACCCTAACCTGCACATCCCTGGGCACTGTGGGACAATTTAGCATGGCCAATCCACCCTAACCTGCACATCCCTGGGGACTATGGGACAATTTCCCATGGCCAATCCACCCTACCCTGCACATCCCTGGACACTATGGGACAATTTCCCATGGCCAATCCACCCTAACCTGCACATCCCTGGGCACTATGGGACAATTTCCCATGGCCAATCCACCCTAACCTGCACATCCCTGGGCACTATGGGACAATTTAGCATGGCCAATCCACCCTAACCTGCGCATCCCTGGGCACTATGGGACAATTTAGCATGGCCAATCCACCCTAACCTGTACATCCCTGGGCACTATGGGACAATTTAGCATGGCCAATCCACCCTAACCTGTACATCCCTGAGCTCTATGGGACAATTTAGCATGGACAATCCACACTAACCTGCACATCCCTGGGCACTATGGGACAATTTAGCATGGCCAATCCACCCTAACCTGCACATCCCTGGACACTATGGGACAATTTAGCATGGCCAATCCACCCTAACCTGCACATCCCTGGGCACTATGGGACAATTTAGCATGGCCAATCCACCCTAACCTGCACATCCCTGGGCACTATGGGACAATTTAGCACAGCCAATCCACCCTAACCTGCACATCCCTGGGCACTATGGGACAATTTAGCATGGCCAATCCACCCTAACCTGCACATCCCTGGGCACTATGGGACAATTTAGCATGGCCAATCCACCCTAACCTGCACATCCCTGGGCACTATGGGACAATTTCCCATGACCAATCCACCCTAACCTGCACATCCCTGGGCACTATGGGACAATTTCCCATGGCCAATCCACCCTAACCTGCACACCTTTGGACTATGGGAGGAAACCCACACAGCCGCGGGGCGAATGTGCAAACTCCACCCAGTGTCCCAGGGCTGGAAGCGAGTTTGGATCCCTGGTGCTGACCCACTGAGGGTCTGGGAAAGTGACTCTGAGATGGCAGCAAGACTGGGAATGTGCTGGGGAATGTTGGACCGCAGGTGGTGGGGAGCTGAAGGTCGGGGTGTGAGGATGCTGGAGGATAGCTCACCCCAGGCCTCCAGGTAGGAACACCAGCACCAAGCTGCAGTTAAAATACAGGCGACGCAGTGCCAGATGGGCACACAGCAAGTTCCCATAACAGGCCACAAGATAATGACACTGTTGATTGCTTTGTGATGTTGTTCGGTAAGGCAGCAATGTTGGCCCCAGCACAGGAGGCTTCGCACCCCATTATTACGTTTCACAGCTCCCTCAGCACTGACCCTCGGACAGTGCGGCGCTCCCTCAGCACTGACCCTCCGACGGTGCGGCGCTCCCTCAGCACTGACCCTCCGACGGTGCGGCGCTCCCTCAGCACTGACCCTGCGACGGTGCGGCGCTCCCTCAGCACTGACCCTGCGACGGTGCGGCGCTCCCTCAGCACTGACGGTGCGGCGCTCCCTCAGCACTGACCCTCCGACAGTGCTCACTCCCACAGCACCGACCCTCCGACAGTGCCCACTCCCTCAGCACCGACCCTCCGACAGTGTGGCACTCCCTCAGCACCGACCCTCTGACAGTGCGGCACTCCCTCAGCACCGACCCTCCGACAGTGCGGCACTCCCTCAGCACCGACCCTCCGACAGTGCGGCACTCCCTCAGCACTGACCCACGGACAGTGCGGCACTCCCTCAGCACCGACCCTCCGACAGTGCCCACTCCCTCAGCACTGACCCTCCGACAGTGCGGCACCCCCTCAGCACTGACCCTCCGACAGTGCGGCACTCCCTCAGCACTGACCCACGACAGTGCGGCACTCCCTCAGCACCGACCCTCCGACAGTGCCCACTCCCTCAGCACTGACCCTCCGACAGTGCGGCACCCCCTCAGCACTGACCCTCCGACAGTGCGGCACTCCCTCAGCACTGACCCACGGACAGTGCGGCACTCCCTCAGCACCGACCCTCCGACAGTGCCCACTCCCTCAGCACTGACCCTCCGACAGTGCGGCACCCCCTCAGCACTGACCCTCCGACAGTGCGGCACCCCCTCAGCACTGACCCTCCGACAGTGCGGCACTCCCTCAGCACTGACCCACGGACAGTGCGGCACTCCCTCAGCACCGACCCTCCGACAGTGCCCACTCCCTCAGCACTGACCCTCCGACAGTGCGGCACCCCCTCAGCACTGACCCTCCGACAGTGCGGCACTCCCTCAGCACTGACCCACGGACAGTGCGGCACTCCCTCAGCACTGACCCTCCGACAGTGCCCACTCCCTCAGCACTGACCCTCCGACAGTGCGGCACCCCCTCAGCACTGACCCTCCGACAGTGCGGCACCCCCTCAGCACTGACCCTCCGACAGTGCGGCACCCCCTCAGCACTGACCCTCCGACAGTGCGGCACTCCCTCAGCACTGACCTTGTAAGAGTGCCTGCTCCCTCAGTCCCTGACAGTCTGAGCTGGGTAATGTGGCTTGAATCTGTCCCGTGGGTCTTGAACCGTTCTGCCTCTGATGAGAGTGAGGGTCCCTGAGCCCCCCCACTGGCACCAGACTCTGTGAAAGGTGATTTAACGTCTGAATGAAGCCAAAAGGCTGGGGGTTCTCTGTCCGGTCTGAGGGTGGGGTGGGCGAGCGGGATTTGCAGCAAGGATTAATCCCGGGAATGATCTCTCCTCCTGTTCCCTCCAGGAGAAAGACCTCGTCCCGAAGCTCTTCAAGGTCCTGGCTCCGCGGTTCCAGGAGCACCGCGGGGATTATGTGCGGATGATGCAGATTCCGACCCGGGAGAAGGACAGCGCAAGGATGGCCGTTATCGAGTACAAGCGGAACCCCCTGCCCCCTCTCCCGACCAGGCGCCCGGGAGCCAACGAGAAGACCCTGCTCAATCAGCTGCTGAGGGGCTACAGGGAGGAGGCAGCCACCGGGCCGCTCCCACCTGCTGGCGAGGCCCAGGTGCCACCTGCGGCCCAGCCAGTTGCGTGAGTGCCCGATGGAAACGCAGAGGGACTTGGACAAGGCGACGCCAATCCCCTCCCTCCGGCCCTCCCTCCTGCCCTCCCCCGCCTGGGGATGGGTCCGGGATTCTGGGAACTCCCTCCCCCCACCCATCTCCCGGACTGCAGGTCTGCCTGGTTGTGTGTGTGTACCCGATTCCCGGGGAGGGGGATCCCATTTGTAAACCCTGTCCTGCGATTAAACTTGCGATTCAGCTGGAATGCGGCCAGGAGTTGTCCTTTCAGACCGGTCCTCCTGCTCTGTCATCGTATCGCCCTCCAGCACTTATCGCCCAGCTCATAACTGACCAAGTCTCAGGCTCGGGAGGTCACTTGCACTGAGTATTGCGCCATCCTCCCACACACTGCTTCTTGGGGAGATGGGCGTCACTGGCTGGGAGCCCAGTACTTTATTCCCCCCCACCACTGTCCCTAGTTGCCCTCCCTTGAGAAGGTGGGGGTGAGCTGCCTTTTTGACCCACTGCAGTCCATGTGCTGTGGGTAGACCCACAATACCCCTGAGGGAGGGAATCCCAGGATTCTGACCCAGGAAGGAATGGCGGTGCCGTTCAAATACTGTGATGCACAAGGTCAGAGGAGAGAATGTTCACACCGTGTTCAGCACCGTTCCTGTTTCCTCCGATACTGAGGCAGCCCGTGTTCAAAAACAGCAACTTCGGGACGATATCCAGGGTCGGGCTGACATGAGGCAGGTAACGTACACTCCCCACATACGTCAGGCAAAACCCAGCTCCAATAAGGGGAAATCGAACCCCTGCCCCTTGACCTTCCACGGTGTTCCCATCACTGAATCCCCCCACTGTCACCCTCCTGGGGGTTACCATTGACCCAGAAACCCAACTGGACCCACCACATCAACACAGCGGCTCCAAGAGCAGGTCAGAGGCTGGGAATCCTGCAGCGAGTAACTCCCCTCCTGACTCCCCCCAAAGCCTGTCCCACCATCGACAAGGCCCAAGGCAGGAGGGGGAGGGAATACTCCCCACTTGCCCCTGGATGGGGGCAGCTCCAACAACACTCGAGAAGCTCGACACCGTCCAGGGACAAAGCAGCCCCCGCTGGAATGTCCCCACACCCACAAACATCCCCCCCCTCAGTAACCGCAGTGTGTACCATCCCCTCCCTTCCCCCCCCCCCTCAGTAACAGCAGTGTGTACCATCCCCTGTCTCCCTCCCACCCCCCTCAGTAACAGCAGTGTGTACCATCCCCTCCCTCCCCCCACCCCCCCTCAGTAACAGCAGTGTGTACCATCCCCTCCCTCCCCCCACCCCCCCTCAGTAACAGCAGTGTGTACCATCCCCTCCCCCCCACTCCCCCTCAGTAACAGCAGTGTGTACCATCCCCTCCCTCCCCCCCACTCCCCCTCAGTAACAGCAATGTGTACCATCCCCTCCCTCCCCCCCCCTCAGTAACAGCAGTGTGTACCATCCCCTCCCTCCCCTCCCCCCCTCAGTAGCAGCAGTGCGTACCCATCCCCTCCCTCTGGTGATAACTCACTTTCCATATCCCTAAGGAAACAAAGGAGGCCATTCAGCCCCTCCTCCCCCAGCCTGTTGCACAGGAACAGGAGACAATTCCGCCCCTGGAGCCTGTTCTGCTGCTGATTCCCCTCCTAACTTCACTGGCGTGGTTTCCTCATCCTTTATTCCCCCGCCCCCCCCCTTCCCCACAACCCCCTAATGGGTCTGTTTTAGCATTCCCCCTTTACCCAGCCTTGACACCTTTACCTGGGAGAGAACTTCAGACCCTCCATCCCAAAACCCCGTGTGTTGATGTGTTTGTGAGTGGGAGTAAGTGTGTGTGTGTGGGAGAGTGTGGGTGACTGTGGGAGTGTATGTGTGTGGGACTGTGTGTGGGTGGGTGGGCGGGCGGGTGTTGGGGTGTGGGTGAGGGTGTGTCCCTGTGTGGGGGTTAGTGTGTGTCTCTGTGGGGGGTGTGGGTGTGTGTGAGGCTGTGCATGTGTCTGTGTGGGTGAGTGAGCGTGTGTGGGTTAGTGTGTCTGTGTGGGTGGATGTGGGTTGTGTGTCTGCCTGGGTGTGTCTATCTGCGTGGGGGTGTCTGTGGGTTGTGTGCGCGTGTCTGTATGTGGGTGTGTGTCTCTGTGTGGGGGATTGTCTCTGTGTGGTGGGTGTGTGTGTGTGTGTCTGTGTGGGAGTGTGTGTGTGTGTGTGTCTGTGTGTGAGAGTCGGTGTGTGAGAGAGGTGGGTGAGTGTGAGAGAGTCGGTGTGTGAGAGAGGTGGGTGAGTGTGTGTGTGTCGGTGTGTGTGTGAGGTGGGTGAGTGTGTGTGTGTCGGTGTGTGTGAGAGGTGGGTGAGTGTGTGTGTGTGAGAGGTGGGTGAGTGTGTGTGTGTGAGAGGTGGGTGAGTGTGTGTGTGTGAGAGGTGGGTGAGTGTGTGTGTGTGAGAGAGGTGGGTGAGTGTGTGTGTGTGAGAGAGGTGGGTGAGTGTGTGTGTGTGAGAGGTGGGTGAGTGTGTGTGTGTGAGAGGTGGGTGAGTGTGTGTGTGTGAGAGGTGGGTGAGTGTGTGTGTGTGAGAGGTGGGTGAGTGTGTGTGTGTGAGAGGTGGGTGAGTGTGTGTGTGTGAGTGGTGCGTGAGTGTGTGTGTGTGAGTGGTGCGTGAGTGCGTGTGTGTGTCGGTGTGGGTGAGTGCGTGTGTGAGTCGGTGTGTGTGAGAGGTGGGCGAGCGTGTGTGAGTCGGTGTGTGTGAGAGGTGGGCGAGCGTGTGTGTGTCGGTGTGTGTCGGTGTGTGGGTGAGTGCGTGTGTGTGTCGGTGTGTGAGAGAGGTGGGCGAGCGTGTGTGAGTCGGTGTGTGTGAGAGGTGGGCGAGCGTGTGTGAGTCGGTGTGTGTGAGAGGTGGGAGTGTGTGTGTGTCGGTGTGTGTGAGAGGTGGGTGAGAGTGTGTGTCCGTGTGTGGGTGAGTGTGTGTGTCGGTGTGTGTGAGAGTGAGTGTGTGTGTCGGTGTGTGTGAGAGTGTGTGTGTGTGTCGGTGTGTGTGAGAGTGAGTGTGTGTGTCGGTGTGTGGGTGAGTGTGTGTGTGTGTGTCGGTGTGTGGGTGAGTGTGTGTGTGAGAGAGGTGGGTGTGTGTGTGTGTGTGTGAGAGGTGGGTGAGTGTGTGTGTGTGTGAGAGGTGGGTGAGTGTGTGTGTGTGAGAGGTGGGTGAGTGTGTGTGTGTGTGAGGTGGGTGAGTGTGTGTGTGTGAGAGGTGGGTGAGTGTGTGTGTGTGAGAGGTGGGTGAGTGTGTGTGTGTGAGAGGTGGGTGAGTGTGTGTGTGAGAGGTGGGTGAGTGTATGTGTGTGAGAGGTGGGTGAGTGTGTGTGTGTGTGAGAGGTGGGTGAGTGTGTGTGTGTGTGAGAGGTGGGTGAGTGTGTGTGTGTGAGAGGTGGGTGAGTGTGTGTGTGTGAGAGGTGGGTGAGTGTGTGTGTGTGAGAGGTGGGTGAGTGTGTGTGTGTGAGAGGTGGGTGAGTGTGTGTGTGTGAGAGGTGGGTGAGTGTGTGTGTGTGTGAGAGGTGGGTGAGTGTGTGTGTGTGTGAGAGGTGGGTGAGTGTGTGTGTGTGAGAGGTGGGTGAGTGTGTGTGTGTGAGAGGTGGGTGAGTGTGTGTGTGTGAGAGGTGGGTGAGTGTGTCGGTGTGAGAGGTGGGTGAGTGTGTCGGTGTGAGAGGTGGGTGAGTGTGTCGGTGTCGGTGTGTGTGTGTGTCGGTGTGTGTGTGTGTCGGTGTGTGTGTGTGTCGGTGTGTGTGTGTGTCGGTGTGTGTGTGTGTGTGAGAGGTGGGTGAGTGTGTGTGTGAGAGAGGTGGGTGAGAGTGTGTGTGAGAGAGGTGGGTGAGTGTGTGTGTGAGAGAGGTGGGTGAGTGTGTGTGTGTGAGAGGTGGGTGAGTGTGTGTGTGTGTGAGAGGTGGGTGTGTGTGTGTGTGAGAGGTGGGTGTGTGTGTGTGTGTGAGAGAGGTGGGTGTGTGTGTGTGTGTGTGAGAGAGGTGGGTGTGTGTGTGTGTGTGTCGGTGTGTGTGTGTGTCGGTGTGTGTGTGTGTCGGTGTGTGAGTGTGTGTATGTGTGTGTCGGTGGGTGAGAGTGTGTGTGTGTGTCGGTGTGTCGGAGTGTGTGTGTGTCGGTGTGTGTGAGAGTGTGTCGGTGTGTGTGAGAGTGTGTGTGTCGGTGGGTGAGTGTGTGTGTGTGTCGGTGGGTGAGTGTGTGTGTGTGTCTGTGGGTGAGTGTGTGTGTGTGTCTGTGGGTGAGAGTGTGTGTGTCGGTGGGTGAGAGTGTGTGTGTCGGTGTGTGAGTGTGTGTGTGTGTCGGTGTGTGTGAGAGGTGGGTGAGTGTGTGTGTGCGAGAGGTGGGTGAGTGTGTGTGTGTGAGAGGTGGGTGAGTGTGTGTGTGTGTGTGTCGGTGTGTGTGAGAGGTGGGTGAGTGTGTGTGTGTGAGAGGTGGGTGAGTGTGTGTGTGTGAGAGGTGGGTGAGTGTGTGTGTGTGAGAGGTGGGTGAGTGTGTGTGTGTGTGAGGTGGGTGAGTGTGTGTGTGTGTGAGGTGGGTGAGTGTGTGTGTGTGTGAGGTGGGTGAGTGTGTGTGTGTGTGAGGTGGGTGAGTGTGTGTGTGTGAGAGGTGGATGAGTGTGTGTGTGTGAGAGGTGGGTGAGTGTGTGTGTGAGACGGTGTGAGAGAGGTGGGTGTGTGAGAGGTGGGCGAGTGTGTGTGTGTGAGAGGTGGGCGAGTGGGTGTGTGTGAGAGGTGGGTGAGTGTGTGTGTCGGTGTGTGTGAGAGGTGGGTGAGTGTGTGTGTGTGAGAGGTGGGTGAGTGAGTGTGTGTGTGAGAGGTGGGTGAGTGTGTGTGTGTGAGAGGTGGGTGAGTGTGTGTGTGTGAGAGGTGGGTGAGTGTGTGTGTGAGAGGTGGGCGAGTGGGTGTGTGTGAGAGGTGGGCGAGTGGGTGTGTGTGAGAGGTGGGTGAGTGTGTGTGTCGGTGTGTGTGAGAGGTGGGTGAGTGTGTGTGTGTGAGAGGTGGGTGTGTGTGTGTGTGTGTGAGAGGTGGGTGAGTGTGTGTGTGTGAGAGGTGGGTGAGTGTGTGTGTGAGAGGTGGGTGAGTGTGTGTGTGAGAGGTGGGTGAGTGTGTGTGTGTGTCGGTGTGTGAGAGGTGGGTGAGTGTGTGTGTGAGAGGTGGGTGAGTGTGTGTGTGAGAGGTGGGTGAGTGTGTGCGTGTGTCGGTGTGTGTGAGAGGTGGGTGAGTGTGTGTGTGAGAGGTGGGTGAGTGTGTGTGTGAGAGGTGGGTGAGTGTGTGTGTGAGAGGTGGGTGAGTGTGTGCGTGTGTCGGTGTGTGTGAGAGGTGGGTGAGTGTGTGCGTGTGTCGGTGTGTGTGTCGGTGTGTGTGAGAGGTGGGTGAGTGTGTGTGTGTGAGAGGTGGGTGAGTGTGTGTGTGTGAGAGGTGGGTGAGTGTGTGTGTGTGTGAGAGGTGGGTGAGTGTGTGTGTGTGTGAGAGGTGGGTGAGTGTGTGTGTGTGTGAGAGGTGGGTGAGTGTGTGTGTGTGTGAGAGGTGGGTGAGTGTGTGTGTGTGTGAGAGGTGGGTGAGTGTGTGTGTGAGAGGTGGGTGAGTGTGTGTGTGAGAGGTGGGTGAGTGTGTGTGTGAGAGGTGGGTGAGTGTGTGCGTGTGTCGGTGTGTGTGAGAGGTGGGTGAGTGTGTGTGTGAGAGGTGGGTGAGTGTGTGCGTGTGTCGGTGTGTGTGAGAGGTGGGTGAGTGTGTGCGTGTGTCGGTGTGTGTGAGAGGTGGGTGAGTGTGTGTGTGTGAGAGGTGGGTGAGTGTGTGTGTGTGAGAGGTGGGTGAGTGTGTGTGTGTGAGAGGTGGGTGTGTGTGTGTGTGAGAGGTGGGTGTGTGTGTGTGTGAGAGGTGGGTGAGTGTGTGTGTGAGAGGTAGGTGGGTGAGTGTGTGTGTGAGAGGTGGGTGAGTGTGTGTGTGTGTGAGAGGTGGGTGAGTGGGTGTGTGTGAGAGGTGGGTGAGTGTGTGTGTCGGTGTGTGTGAGAGGTGGGTGAGTGGGTGTGTGTGAGAGGTGGGTGAGTGTGTGTGTGAGAGGTGGGTGAGTGTGTGTGTGAGAGGTGGGTGAGTGTGTGTGTGTGTGAGAGGTGGGTGTGTGGGTGTGTGTGAGAGGTGGGTGAGTGTGTGTGTCGGTGTGTGTGAGAGGTGGGTGAGTGGGTGTGTGTGAGAGGTGGGTGAGTGTGTGTGTGAGAGGTGGGTGAGTGTGTGTGTGAGAGGTGGGTGAGTGTGTGTGTGTGTGTGTGAGAGGTGGGTGAGTGTGTGTGTGAGAGGTGGGTGAGTGTGTGTGAGAGAGGTGGGTGAGTGTGTGTGTGTGTGAGAGGTGGGTGAGTGTGTGTGTGAGAGGTGGGTGAGTGTGTGTGTGAGAGGTGGGTGTGTGTGTGTGTGTGTGTGAGAGGTGGGTGTGTGTGTGTGTGGGTGTGAGAGGTGGGTGTGTGTGTGTGTGGGTGTGAGAGGTGGGTGTGTGTGTGTGTGAGAGGTGGGTGTGTGTGTGTGTGAGAGGTGGGTGTGTGTGTGTGGGTGTGTGTGTGTGTGAGAGGTGGGTGAGTGTGTGTGTGTCGGTGGGTGAGTGTGTGAGTGAGGTGAGTGAGTGTGTGTGTGTCGGTGGGTGAGTGTGTGTGTGTCGGTGGGTGAGTGTGTGTGTGTCGGTGGGTGAGTGTGTGTGTGTCGGTGGGTGAGTGTGTGTGTGTCGGTGGGTGAGTGTGTGTGTCGGTGGGTGAGTGTGTGTGAGAGGTGAGTGAGTGTGTGTGTGTCGGTGTGTGAGTGTGTGTGTGTCGGTGTGTGAGTGTGTGTGTGTCGGTGTGTGAGTGTGTGTGTGTCGGTGTGTGAGTGTGTGTGTGTCGGTGTGTGAGTGTGTGTGTGTGTGTGTCGGTGGGTGAGTGTGTGTGTGTGTGTCGGTGGGTGAGAGTGTGTGTGTGTCGGTGTGTGTGAGTGTGTGTGTGTCGGTGTGTGTGAGAGTGTGTGTGTCGGTGTGTGTGAGAGTGTGTGTGTCGGTGTGTGAGTGTGTGTGTGTCTGTGGGTGAGTGTGTGTGTGTGTCTGTGGGTGAGTGTGTGTGTGTGTCTGTGGGTGAGTGTGTGTGTGTGTCGGTGTGTGTGAGAGGTGGGTGAGTGTGTGTGTGTGAGAGAGGTGGGTGAGTGTGTGTGTGTGTGTGTGAGAGAGGTGGGTGAGTGTGTGTGTGTGTGTGAGAAGTGGGTGAGTGTGTGTGTGTCGGTGGGTGAGTGTGTGTGTGTGTCGGTGGGTGAGAGTGTGTGTGTGTCGGTGTGTGTGAGTGTGTGTGTGTCGGTGTGTGTGCGTGTGTGTGTGTGTGTGTGTGTCGGTGTGTGTGAGTGTGTGTGTGTCGGTGTGTGAGTGTGTGTGTGTCTGTGGGTGAGTGTGTGTGTGTGTCTGTGGGTGAGTGTGTGTGTGTGTCTGTGGGTGAGTGTGTGTGTGTGTCGGTGTGTGTGAGAGGTGGGTGAGTGTGTGTGTGTGTGTGTGAGAGAGGTGGGTGAGTGTGTGTGTGTGTGTGTGAGAGGTGGGTGAGTCTGTGTGTGTGTGTGAGAGGTGGGTGAGTGTGTGTGTGTGTGTGTGTGTGAGAGGTGGGTGAGTGTGTGTGTGAGAGGTGGGTGAGTGTGTGTGTGAGAGGTGGGTGAGTGTGTGTGTGTGTGTGAGCGGTGGGTGAGTGTGTGTGTGAGCGGTGGGTGAGTGTGTGTGTGAGCGGTGGGTGAGTGTGTGTGTGAGCGGTGGGTGAGTGTGTGTGTGAGCGGTGGGTGAGTGTGTGTGTGAGCGGTGGGTGAGTGTGTGTGTGAGCGGTGGGTGAGTGTGTGTGTGTCGGTGTGTGAGAGGTGGGTGAGTGTGTGTGAGAGGTGGGTGAGTGTGTGTGTGAGAGGTGGGTGAGTGTGTGCGTGTGTCGGTGTGTGTGAGAGGTGGGTGAGTGTGTGTGAGAGAGGTGGGTGAGTGTGTGTGTGAGAGGTGGGTGAGTGGGTGTGTGTGAGAGGTGGGTGAGTGTGTGTGTGTGAGAGAGGTGGGTGAGAGTGTGTGTGAGAGAGGTGGGTGAGTGTGTGTGTGTGTGTGTGAGAGAGGTGGGTGAGTGTGTGTGTGAGAGAGGTGGGTGAGTGTGTGTGTGTGAGAGGTGGGTGAGTGTGTGTGTGTGTGAGAGGTGGGTGTGTGTGTGTGTGAGAGAGGTGGGTGTGTGTGTGTGTGAGAGAGGTGGGTGTGTGTGTGTGTGAGAGAGGTGGGTGTGTGTGTGTGTGAGAGGTGGGTGTGTGTGTGTGTGAGAGGTGGGTGTGTGTGTGTGTGAGAGGTGGGTGTGTGTGTGTGTGAGAGAGGTGGGTGTGTGTGTGTGTGTGTGAGAGAGGTGGGTGTGTGTGTGTGTGTGTGTCGGTGTGTGTGTGTGTCGGTGTGTGAGTGTGTGTATGTGTGTGTCGGTGGGTGAGAGTGTGTGTGTGTGTCGGTGGGTGAGAGTGTGTGTGTGTCGGTGTGTCGGAGTGTGTGTGTGTCGGTGTGTGTGAGAGTGTGTCGGTGTGTGTGTCGGTGTGTGAGAGAGTGTGTGTGTCGGTGGGTGAGTGTGTGTGTGTGTCGGTGGGTGAGTGTGTGTGTGTGTCGGTGGGTGAGTGTGTGTGTGTGTCTGTGGGTGAGTGTGTGTGTGTGTCTGTGGGTGAGAGTGTGTGTGTCGGTGTGTGAGTGTGTGTGTGTGTCGGTGTGTGTGAGAGAGGTGGGTGAGTGTGTGTGTGCGAGAGGTGGGTGAGTGTGTGTGTGCGAGAGGTGGGTGAGTGTGTGTGTGTGTGTGTCGGTGTGTGTGAGAGGTGGGTGAGTGTGTGTGTGAGAGGTGGGTGAGTGTGTGTGTGTGAGAGGTGGGTGAGTGTGTGTGTGTGAGAGGTGGGTGAGTGTGTGTGTGTGTGAGGTGGGTGAGTGTGTGTGTGTGTGTGTGTGTGAGGTGGGTGAGTGTGTGTGTGTGTGTGAGGTGGGTGAGTGTGTGTGTGTGTGAGGTGGGTGAGTGTGTGTGTGTGTGAGGTGGGTGAGTGTGTGTGTGTGTCGGTGTGTGTGAGAGGTGGATGAGTGTGTGTGTGTGAGAGGTGGGTGAGTGTGTGTGTGAGACGGTGTGAGAGAGGTGGGTGTGTGAGAGGTGGGCGAGTGTGTGTGTGTGAGAGGTGGGCGAGTGGGTGTGTGTGAGAGGTGGGTGAGTGTGTGTGTCGGTGTGTGTGCGAGGTGGGTGAGTGTGTGTGTGTGTGAGGTGGGTGAGTGAGTGTGTGTGTGAGAGGTGGGTGAGTGTGTGTGTGTGAGCGGTGGGTGAGTGTGTGTGTGTGAGAGGTGGGTGAGTGTGTGTGTGAGAGGTGGGCGAGTGGGTGTGTGTGAGAGGTGGGCGAGTGGGTGTGTGTGAGAGGTGGGCGAGTGGGTGTGTGTGAGAGGTGGGTGAGTGTGTGTGTCGGTGTGTGTGAGAGGTGGGTGAGTGTGTGTGTGTGAGAGGTGGGTGAGTGAGTGTGTGTGTGAGAGGTGGGTGAGTGTGTGTGTGTGAGAGGTGGGTGAGTGTGTGTGTGTGAGAGGTGGGTGAGTGTGTGTGTGAGAGGTGGGTGAGTGTGTGTGTGTGTCGGTGTGTGAGAGGTGGGTGAGTGTGTGTGTGAGAGGTGGGTGAGTGTGTGTGAGAGGTGGGTGAGTGTGTGCGTGTGTCGGTGTGTGTGAGAGGTGGGTGAGTGTGTGCGTGTGTCGGTGTGTGTGAGAGGTGGGTGAGTGTGTGTGTGAGAGGTGGGTGAGTGTGTGTGTGAGAGGTGGGTGAGTGTGTGCGTGTGTCGGTGTGTGTGAGAGGTGGGTGAGTGTGTGCGTGTGGCGGTGTGTGTGAGAGGTGGGTGAGTGTGTGTGTGTGAGAGGTGGGTGAGTGTGTGTGTGTGAGAGGTGGGTGTGTGTGTGTGAGAGGTGGGTGTGTGTGTGTGAGAGGTGGGTGAGTGTGTGTGTGAGAGGTGGGTGAGTGTGTGTGTGTGTGAGAGGTGGGTGAGTGGGTGTGTGTGAGAGGTGGGTGAGTGTGTGTGTCGGTGTGTGTGAGAGGTGGGTGAGTGGGTGTGTGTGAGAGGTGGGTGAGTGTGTGTGTGAGAGGTGGGTGAGTGTGTGTGTGTGTGTGAGAGGTGGGTGAGTGTGTGTGAGAGAGGTGGGTGAGTGTGTGTGAGAGAGGTGGGTGAGTGTGTGTGAGAGAGGTGGGTGAGTGTGTGTGTGTGTGAGAGGTGGGTGAGTGTGTGTGTGAGAGGTGGGTGTGTGTGTGTGTGAGAGGTGGGTGTGTGTGTGTGTGTGTGTGAGAGGTGGGTGTGTGTGGGTGTGAGAGGTGGGTGTGTGTGTGTGTGGGTGTGAGAGGTGGGTGTGTGTGGGTGTGAGAGGTGGGTGTGTGTGTGTGTGAGAGGTGGGTGTGTGTGTGTGTGGGTGTGTGTGTGTGTGAGAGGTGGGTGAGTGTGTGTGTGTCGGTGGGTGAGTGTGTGTGTGAGGTGAGTGAGTGTGTGTGTGTCGGTGGGTGAGCGTGTGTGTGTCGGTGGGTGAGTGTGTGTGTGTCGGTGGGTGAGTGTGTGTGTGTCGGTGGGTGAGTGTGTGTGAGAGGTGAGTGAGTGTGTGTGTGTCGGTGTGTGAGTGTGTGTGTGTCGGTGTGTGAGTGTGTGTGTGTCGGTGTGTGAGTGTGTGTGTGTGTGTGTCGGTGGGTGAGTGTGTGTGTGTGTGTCGGTGGGTGAGTGTGTGTGTGTGTGTCGGTGGGTGAGAGTGTGTGTGTGTCGGTGTGTGTGAGTGTGTGTGTGTCGGTGTGTGTGAGTGTGTGTGTGTCGGTGTGTGTGTGTGTGTGTGTGTCGGTGTGTGTGTGTGTCGGTGTGTGTGAGAGTGTGTGTGTCGGTGTGTGTGAGAGTGTGTGTGTCGGTGTGTGTGAGAGTGTGTGTGTCGGTGTGTGAGTGTGTGTGTGTCTGTGGGTGAGTGTGTGTGTGTGTCTGTGGGTGAGTGTGTGTGTGTCGGTGTGTGTGAGAGGTGGGTGAGTGTGTGTGTGTGTGTGTGAGAGAGGTGGGTGAGTGTGTGTGTGTGTGTGTGAGAGAGGTGGGTGAGTGTGTGTGTGTGTGTGTGTGAGAAGTGGGTGAGTGTGTGTGTGTGTGTGTCGGTGGGTGAGTGTGTGTGTGTGTCGGTGGGTGAGAGTGTGTGTGTGTCGGTGTGTGTGAGTGTGTGTGTGTCGGTGTGTGTGCGTGTGTGTGTGTCGGTGTGTGTGTGTGTGTGTGTGTCGGTGTGTGTGAGTGTGTGTGTGAGTGTGTGTGTGTCGGTGTGTGAGTGTGTGTGTGTCTGTGGGTGAGTGTGTGTGTGTGTCTGTGGGTGAGTGTGTGTGTGTGTCGGTGTGTGTGAGAGGTGGGTGAGTGTGTGTGTGTGTGTGTGTGAGAGGTGGGTGAGTGTGTGTGTGTGTGAGAGGTGGGTGAGTCTGTGTGTGTGTGTGTGAGAGGTGGGTGAGTGTGTGTGTGTGTGTGTGAGGGGTGGGTGTGTGTGAGAGGTGGGTGAGTGTGTGTGTGAGAGGTGGGTGAGTGTGTGTGTGAGAGGTGGGTGAGTGTGTGTGTGAGAGGTGGGTGAGTGTGTGTGTGTGTGAGAGGTGGGTGAGTGTGTGTGTGAGCGGTGGGTGAGTGTGTGTGTGAGCGGTGGGTGAGTGTGTGTGTGAGAGGTGGGTGAGTGTGTGTGTGAGCGGTGGGTGAGTGTGTGTGTGAGAGGTGGGTGAGTGTGTGTGTGAGAGGTGGGTGAGTGTGTGTGTGTCGGTGTGTGAGAGGTGGGTGAGTGTGTGTGAGAGGTGGGTGAGTGTGTGTGTGTGTCGGTGTGTGTGTGTGTCGGTGTGTGTGAGAGTGTGTGTGTCGGTGTGTGTGAGAGTGTGTGTGTCGGTGTGTGAGTGTGTGTGTGTCTGTGGGTGAGTGTGTGTGTGTGTCTGTGGGTGAGTGTGTGTGTGTCGGTGTGTGTGAGAGGTGGGTGAGTGTGTGTGTGTGTGTGTGAGAGAGGTGGGTGAGTGTGTGTGTGTGTGTGTGTGAGAGAGGTGGGTGAGTGTGTGTGTGTGTGTGTGAGAAGTGGGTGAGTGTGTGTGTGTGTGTGTCGGTGGGTGAGTGTGTGTGTGTGTCGGTGGGTGAGAGTGTGTGTGTGTCGGTGTGTGTGAGTGTGTGTGTGTCGGTGTGTGTGCGTGTGTGTGTGTCGGTGTGTGTGCGTGTGTGTGTGTCGGTGTGTGTGCGTGTGTGTGTGTCGGTGTGTGTGCGTGTGTGTGTGTCGGTGTGTGTGAGTGTGTGTGTGTCTGTGGGTGAGTGTGTGTGTGTGTCTGTGGGTGAGTGTGTGTGTGTGTCGGTGTGTGTGAGAGGTGGGTGAGTGTGTGTGTGTGTGTGTGTGAGAGGTGGGTGAGTGTGTGTGTGTGTGTGTGAGAGGTGGGTGAGTCTGTGTGTGTGTGTGTGAGAGGTGGGTGAGTGTGTGTGTGTGTGTGTGAGGGGTGGGTGTGTGTGAGAGGTGGGTGAGTGTGTGTGTGAGAGGTGGGTGAGTGTGTGTGTGAGAGGTGGGTGAGTGTGTGTGTGAGAGGTGGGTGAGTGTGTGTGTGTGTGAGAGGTGGGTGAGTGTGTGTGTGAGAGGTGGGTGTGTGTGTGTGTGAGAGGTGGGTGTGTGTGTGTGTGAGCGGTGGGTGAGTGTGTGTGTGAGCGGTGGGTGAGTGTGTGTGTGAGCGGTGGGTGAGTGTGTGTGTGAGAGGTGGGTGAGTGTGTGTGTGAGAGGTGGGTGAGTGTGTGTGTGAGAGGTGGGTGAGTGTGTGTGTGTCGGTGTGTGAGAGGTGGGTGAGTGTGTGTGAGAGGTGGGTGAGTGTGTGTGTGAGAGGTGGGTGAGTGTGTGCGTGTGTCGGTGTGTGTGAGAGGTGGGTGAGGGTGTGTGTGAGCGGTGGGTGAGTGTGTGTGTGAGCGGTGGGTGAGTGTGTGTGTGAGCGGTGGGTGAGTGTGTGTGTGAGAGGTGGGTGAGTGTGTGTGTGAGAGGTGGGTGAGTGTGTGTGTGTCGGTGTGTGAGAGGTGGGTGAGTGTGTGTGAGAGGTGGGTGAGTGTGTGTGTGAGAGGTGGGTGAGTGTGTGCGTGTGTCGGTGTGTGTGAGAGGTGAGTGAGTGTGTGTGTGTCGGTGTGTGAGTGTGTGTGTGTGTCGGTGTGTGAGTGTGTGTGTGTGTGTGTCGGTGGGTGAGTGTGTGTGTGTGTGTCGGTGGGTGAGTGTGTGTGTGTGTGTCGGTGGGTGAGAGTGTGTGTGTGTCGGTGTGTGTGAGTGTGTGTGTGTCGGTGTGTGTGAGTGTGTGTGTGTCGGTGTGTGTGTGTGTGTGTGTGTCGGTGTGTGTGTGTGTCGGTGTGTGTGAGTGTGTGTGTGTCGGTGTGTGTGAGAGTGTGTGTGTCGGTGTGTGAGTGTGTGTGTGTCTGTGGGTGAGTGTGTGTGTGTGTCTGTGGGTGAGTGTGTGTGTGTCGGTGTGTGTGAGAGGTGGGTGAGTGTGTGTGTGTGTGTGTGAGAGAGGTGGGTGAGTGTGTGTGTGTGTGTGTGAGAGAGGTGGGTGAGTGTGTGTGTGTGTGTGTGTGAGAAGTGGGTGAGTGTGTGTGTGTGTGTGTCGGTGGGTGAGTGTGTGTGTGTGTCGGTGGGTGAGAGTGTGTGTGTGTCGGTGTGTGTGAGTGTGTGTGTGTCGGTGTGTGTGTGTGTGTGTGTGTCGGTGTGTGTGCGTGTGTGTGTGTCGGTGTGTGTGAGTGTGTGTGTGAGTGTGTGTGTGTCGGTGTGTGAGTGTGTGTGTGTCTGTGGGTGAGTGTGTGTGTGTGTCTGTGGGTGAGTGTGTGTGTGTGTCGGTGTGTGTGAGAGGTGGGTGAGTGTGTGTGTGTGTGGTGTGAGAGGTGGGTGAGTGTGTGTGTGTGTGTGTGAGAGGTGGGTGAGTCTGTGTGTGTGTGTGTGAGAGGTGGGTGAGTGTGTGTGTGTGTGTGTGAGGGGTGTGTATGTGTGTGAGTTGGTGAGTGTGTGTGTGAGAGGTGGGTGAGTGTGTGTGTGAGAGGTGGGTGAGTGTGTGTGTGAGAGGTGGGTGAGTGTGTGTGTGTGTGAGAGGTGGGTGAGTGTGTGTGTGAGAGGTGGGTGAGTGTGTGTGTGAGCGGTGGGTGAGTGTGTGTGTGAGCGGTGGGTGAGTGTGTGTGTGAGCGGTGGGTGAGTGTGTGTGTGAGCGGTGGGTGAGTGTGTGTGTGAGAGGTGGGTGAGTGTGTGTGTGAGAGGTGGGTGAGTGTGTGTGTGTCGGTGTGTGAGAGGTGGGTGAGTGTGTGTGAGAGGTGGGTGAGTGTGTGTGTGTGTCGGTGTGTGTGTGTGTCGGTGTGTGTGAGAGTGTGTGTGTCGGTGTGTGTGAGAGTGTGTGTGTCGGTGTGTGAGTGTGTGTGTGTCTGTGGGTGAGTGTGTGTGTGTGTCTGTGGGTGAGTGTGTGTGTGTCGGTGTGTGTGAGAGGTGGGTGAGTGTGTGTGTGTGTGTGTGAGAGAGGTGGGTGAGTGTGTGTGTGTGTGTGTGAGAGAGGTGGGTGAGTGTGTGTGTGTGTGTGAGAAGTGGGTGAGTGTGTGTGTGTGTGTGTGTGAGAAGTGGGTGAGTGTGTGTGTGTGTGTGTCGGTGGTGAGTGTGTGTGTGTGTCGGTGGGTGAGAGTGTGTGTGTGTCGGTGTGTGTGAGTGTGTGTGTGTCGGTGTGTGTGCGTGTGTGTGTGTCGTGTGTGTGCGTGTGTGTGTGAGTGTGTGTGTGAGTGTGTGTGTGTCGGTGTGTGAGTGTGTGTGTGTCTGTGGGTGAGTGTGTGTGTGTGTGTCTGTGGGTGAGTGTGTGTGTGTGTCGGTGTGTGTGAGAGGTGGGTGAGTGTGTGTGTGTGTGTGTGTGAGAGGTGGGTGAGTGTGTGTGTGTGTGTGTGAGAGGTGGGTGAGTCTGTGTGTGTGTGTGTGAGAGGTGGGTGAGTGTGTGTGTGTGTGTGTGAGGGGTGGGTGTGTGTGAGAGGTGGGTGAGTGTGTGTGTGAGAGGTGGGTGAGTGTGTGTGTGAGAGGTGGGTGAGTGTGTGTGTGAGAGGTGGGTGAGTGTGTGTGTGTGTGAGAGGTGGGTGAGTGTGTGTGTGAGAGGTGGGTGAGTGTGTGTGTGAGAGGTGGGTGAGTGTGTGTGTGAGAGGTGGGTGAGTGTGTGTGTGAGAGGTGGGTGAGTGTGTGTGTGAGCGGTGGGTGAGTGTGTGTGTGAGCGGTGGGTGAGTGTGTGTGTGAGCGGTGGGTGAGTGTGTGTGTGAGCGGTGGGTGAGTGTGTGTGAGCGGTGGGTGAGTGTGTGTGTGAGAGGTGGGTGAGTGTGTGTGTGAGAGGTGGGTGAGTGTGTGTGTGAGAGGTGGGTGAGTGTGTGTGTGAGAGGTGGGTGAGTGTGTGTGTGTCGGTGTGTGAGAGGTGGGTGAGTGTGTGTGAGAGGTGGGTGAGTGTGTGTGTGAGAGGTGGGTGAGTGTGTGCGTGTGTCGGTGTGTGTGAGAGGTGGGTGAGTGTGTGTGTGAGCGGTGGGTGAGTGTGTGTGTGAGCGGTGGGTGAGTGTGTGTGTGAGAGGTGGGTGAGTGTGTGTGTGAGAGGTGGGTGAGTGTGTGTGTGTCGGTGTGTGAGAGGTGGGTGAGTGTGTGTGAGAGGTGGGTGAGTGTGTGTGTGAGAGGTGGGTGAGTGTGTGCGTGTGTCGGTGTGTGTGAGAGGTGGGTGAGTGTGTGTGAGAGAGGTGGGTGTGTGTGTGTGAGAGGTGGGTGAGTGTGTGTGTGAGAGGTGGGTGAGTGGGTGTGTGTGAGAGGTGGGTGAGTGGGTGTGTGAGAGAGGTGGGTGAGTGGGTGTTTGTGTGAGAGGTGGGTGAGTGTGTGTGTGAGAGGTGGGTGAGTGTGTGTGTGTGTCGGTGTGTGTGAGAGGTGGGTGAGTGTGTGTGTGTGTCGGTGTGTGTGAGAGGTGGGTGAGTGTGTGTGTGTGTGTGAGAGGTGGGTGAGTGTGTGTGTGTGTGTGTGAGAGGTGGGTGAGTGTGTGTGTGTGTGAGAGGTGGGTGAGTGTGTGTGTGTGTGAGAGAGGTGGGTGAGTGTGTGTGTGTGTGAGAGGTGGGTGAGTGTGTGTGTGTCGGTGTGTGAGAGGTGGGTGAGTGTGTGTGAGAGGTGGGTGAGTGTGTGTGTGTGTCGGTGTGTGTGTGTGTCGGTGTGTGTGAGAGTGTGTGTGTCGGTGTGTGTGTGAGTGTGTGTGTCGGTGTGTGAGTGTGTGTGTGTCTGTGGGTGTGTGTGTGTGTGTGTCTGTGGGTGAGTGTGTGTGTGTCGGTGTGTGTGAGAGGTGGGTGAGTGTGTGTGTGTGTGTGTGAGAGAGGTGGGTGAGTGTGTGTGTGTGTGTGTGTGAGAGAGGTGGGTGAGTGTGTGTGTGTGTGTGTGAGAAGTGGGTGAGTGTGTGTGTGTGTGTGTCGGTGGGTGAGTGTGTGTGTGTGTCGGTGGGTGAGTGTGTGTGTGTGTCGGTGTGTGTGAGTGTGTGTGTGTCGGTGTGTGTGCGTGTGTGTGTGTCGGTGTGTGTGCGTGTGTGTGTGTCGGTGTGTGTGCGTGTGTGTGTGTCGGTGTGTGTGAGTGTGTGTGTGAGTGTGTGTGTGTCTGTGGGTGAGTGTGTGTGTGTGTCTGTGGGTGAGTGTGTGTGTGTGTCGGTGTGTGTGAGAGGTGGGTGAGTGTGTGTGTGTGTGTGTGTGAGAGGTGGGTGAGTGTGTGTGTGTGTGTGTGAGAGGTGGGTGAGTCTGTGTGTGTGTGTGTGAGAGGTGGGTGAGTGTGTGTGTGTGTGTGTGAGGGGTGGGTGTGTGTGAGAGGTGGGTGAGTGTGTGTGTGAGAGGTGGGTGAGTGTGTGTGTGAGAGGTGGGTGAGTGTGTGTGTGAGAGGTGGGTGAGTGTGTGTGTGAGAGGTGGGTGAGTGTGTGTGTGTGTGAGAGGTGGGTGAGTGTGTGTGTGAGAGGTGGGTGAGTGTGTGTGTGAGAGGTGGGTGAGTGTGTGTGTGAGCGGTGGGTGAGTGTGTGTGTGAGCGGTGGGTGAGTGTGTGTGTGAGCGGTGGGTGAGTGTGTGTGTGAGCGGTGGGTGAGTGTGTGTGTGAGAGGTGGGTGAGTGTGTGTGTGAGAGGTGGGTGAGTGTGTGTGTGAGAGGTGGGTGAGTGTGTGTGTGTCGGTGTGTGAGAGGTGGGTGAGTGTGTGTGAGAGGTGGGTGAGTGTGTGTGAGAGGTGGGTGAGTGTGTGTGTGAGAGGTGGGTGAGTGTGTGCGTGTGTCGGTGTGTGTGAGAGGTGGGTGAGGGTGTGTGTGAGAGGTGGGTGAGTGTGTGTGTGAGCGGTGGGTGAGTGTGTGTGTGAGCGGTGGGTGAGTGTGTGTGTGAGAGGTGGGTGAGTGTGTGTGTGAGAGGTGGGTGAGTGTGTGTGTGTCGGTGTGTGAGAGGTGGGTGAGTGTGTGTGAGAGGTGGGTGAGTGTGTGTGTGAGAGGTGGGTGAGTGTGTGCGTGTGTCGGTGTGTGTGAGAGGTGAGTGAGTGTGTGTGTGTCGGTGTGTGAGTGTGTGTGTGTCGGTGTGTGAGTGTGTGTGTGTGTGTGTCGGTGGGTGAGTGTGTGTGTGTGTGTCGGTGGGTGAGTGTGTGTGTGTGTGTCGGTGGGTGAGAGTGTGTGTGTGTCGGTGTGTGTGAGTGTGTGTGTGTCGGTGTGTGTGAGTGTGTGTGTGTCGGTGTGTGTGTGTGTGTGTGTGTCGGTGTGTGTGTGTGTCGGTGTGTGTGAGAGTGTGTGTGTCGGTGTGTGTGAGAGTGTGTGTGTCGGTGTGTGAGTGTGTGTGTGTCTGTGGGTGAGTGTGTGTGTGTGTCTGTGGGTGAGTGTGTGTGTGTCGGTGTGTGTGAGAGGTGGGTGAGTGTGTGTGTGTGTGTGTGAGAGAGGTGGGTGAGTGTGTGTGTGTGTGTGTGAGAGAGGTGGGTGAGTGTGTGTGTGTGTGTGTGTGAGAAGTGGGTGAGTGTGTGTGTGTGTGTGTCGGTGGGTGAGTGTGTGTGTGTGTCGGTGGGTGAGAGTGTGTGTGTGTCGGTGTGTGTGAGTGTGTGTGTGTCGGTGTGTGTGCGTGTGTGTGTGTCGGTGTGTGTGCGTGTGTGTGTGTCGGTGTGTGTGAGTGTGTGTGTGAGTGTGTGTGTGTCGGTGTGTGAGTGTGTGTGTGTCTGTGGGTGAGTGTGTGTGTGTGTCTGTGGGTGAGTGTGTGTGTGTGTCGGTGTGTGTGAGAGGTGGGTGAGTGTGTGTGTGTGTGTGTGTGAGAGGTGGGTGAGTGTGTGTGTGTGTGTGTGAGAGGTGGGTGAGTCTGTGTGTGTGTGTGTGAGAGGTGGGTGAGTGTGTGTGTGTGTGTGTGAGGGGTGGGTGTGTGTGAGAGGTGGGTGAGTGTGTGTGTGAGAGGTGGGTGAGTGTGTGTGTGAGAGGTGGGTGAGTGTGTGTGTGAGAGGTGGGTGAGTGTGTGTGTGTGTGAGAGGTGG
>NW_026867867.1:52500-62343 GCF_020745735.1 Hemiscyllium ocellatum
GGCGAGTGTGTGTGTGAGAGGTGGGTGAGTGGGTGTGTGTGAGAGGTGGGTGGGTGTGTGTGAGAGGTGGGTGAGTGTGTGTGTGAGAGGTGGGTGAGTGTGTGTGTGTGAGGTGGGTGAGTGTGTGTGTGTGAGGTGGGGGAGTGTGTGTGAGAGGTGGGGAGTGTGTGTGTGAGAGGTGGGTGAGTGTGTGTGTGTGAGGTGGGTGAGTGTGTGTGTGAGAGGTGGGTGAGTGTGTGTGTGTGTGTGTGAGAGGTGGGTGAGTGTGTGTGTGTGTGAGAGGTGGGTGAGTGTGTGTGTGTGTGAGAGGTGGGTGAGTGTGTGTGTGTGTGAGAGGTGGGTGAGTGTGTGTGTGTGTGTGAGAGGTGGGTGAGTGTGTGTGTGTGAGTGTGAGAGGTGGGTGAGTGTGTGTGTGTGTGAGAGGTGGGTGAGTGTGTGTTTGAGAGGTGGGTGAGTGTGTGTGTGAGAGGTGGGTGAGTGTGTGCGTGAGAGGTGGGTGAGTGTGTGCGTGAGAGGTGGGTGAGTGTGTGCGTGAGAGGTGGTGAGTGTGTGCGTGTGTCGGGTGTGTGTGAGAGGTGGGTGAGTGTGTGTGTGAGAGGTGGGTGAGTGTGTGTGTGAGAGGTGGGTGAGTGTGTGTGTGTGAGGTGGGTGAGTGTGTGTGTGTGAGGTGGGTGAGTGTGTGTGTGAGAGGGTGGGTGAGTGGGTGTGTGTGAGAGGTGGGTGTGTGTGAGAGGTGGGTGAGTGTGTGTGTCGGTGTGTGTGAGAGGTGGGTGAGTGTGTGTGTGTGTGAGAGGTGGGTGAGTGTGTGTGTGTGTGTGAGAGGTGGGTGAGTGTGTGTGTGTGTGTGAGAGGTGGGTGAGGTGTGTGTGTGTGAGTGAGAGAGGTGGGTGAGTGTGTGTGTGTGAGAGGTGGGTGAGTGTGTGGGTGTGTCGGTGGGTGAGAGTGTGTGTGTGTCGGTGTGTGTGAGTGTGTGTGTGTCGGTGTGTGGTGAGTGTGTGTGTGTCGGTGTGGGTGAGTGTGTGTGTCGTGTGTGTGAGTGTGTGTGTGTCGGTGTGTGAGTGTGTGTGTGTGTGTGTGTGAGAGGTGGGTGTGTGTGAGAGGTGGGTGTGTGTGAGAGGTGGGTGAGTGTGTGTGTGTGAGCGGTGGGTGAGTGTGTGTGTGTGAGCGGTGGGTGAGTGTGTGTGTGAGAGGTGGGTGAGTGTGTGTGTGAGAGGTGGGTGAGTGTGTGTGTGTGTCGGTGTGTGAGAGGTGGGTGAGTGTGTGTGAGAGGTGGGTGAGTGTGTGTGTGAGAGGTGGGTGTGTGAGAGAGGTGGGTGAGTGGGTGTTTGTGTGAGAGGTGGGTGAGTGGGTGTGTGAGAGAGGTGGGTGAGTGGTGTGTGTGTGAGAGGTGGGTGAGTGTGTGTGTCGGTGTGTGAGAGGTGGGTGAGTGTGTGTGTGTGTCGGTGTGTGAGAGGTGGGTGAGTGTGTGTGAGAGGTGGGTGAGTGTGTGTGTGAGAGGTGGGTGTGTGAGAGAGGTGGTGTGAGTGGGTGTTTGTGTGAGAGGTGGGTGAGTGGGTGTGTGAGAGAGGTGGGTGAGTGGGTGTTTGTGTGAGAGGTGGGTGAGTGTGTGTGGTCGGTGTGTGTGAGAGGTGGGTGAGTGTGTGTGTGTGTCGGTGTGTGTGAGAGGTGGGTGAGTGTGTGTGTGTGTGTGAGAGGTGGGTGAGTGTGTGTGTGTGTGAGAGGTGGGTGAGTGTGTGTGTGTGTGAGAGGTGGGTGAGTGTGTGTGTGTGTGAGAGAGGTGGGTGGTGTGTGTGTGTGTGTGAGAGGTGGGTGAGTGTGTGTGTGTGGAGAGAGGTGGGTGAGAGTGTGTGTGAGAGAGGTGGGTGAGTGTGTGTGTGAGAGAGGTGGGTGAGTGTGTGTGTGAGAGAGGTGGGGTGTGTGTGTGTGTGTGAGAGAGGTGGGTGTGTGTGTGTGTGTGAGAGAGGTGGGTGTGTGTGTGTGTGTGAGAGAGGTGGGGTGTGTGTGTGTGTGAGAGAGGTGGGTGTGTGTGTGTGTGTGAGAGGTGGGTGTGTGTGTGTGTGAGAGAGGTGGGTGTGTGTGTGTGTGAGAGAGGTGGGTGTGTGTGTGTGTGAGAGGTGGGTGTGTGTGTGTGTGTGTCGGTGTGTGTGTGTGTGTGTGTCGGTGTGTGTGTGTGTGTGTGTGTGTGTCGGGTGTGAGTGTGTGTGTGTGTGTGTGTCGGTGGGTGAGAGTGTGTGTGTGTCGGGGTGAGAGTGTGTGTGTGTCGGTGTGTGTGAGAGTGTGTCGGTGTGTGTGAGAGTGTGTCGGTGTGTGTGAGAGTGTGTGTGTCGGTGGGTGAGTGTGTGTGTGTGTGGTCGGTGGGTGAGTGTTTGTGTGTGTCTGTGGGTGAGTGTGTGTGTGTGTCTGTGGGTGAGTGTGTGTGTGTGTCTGTGGGTGAGTGTGTGTGTGTGTCTGTGGGTGAGTGTGTGTGTGTGTCGGTGGGTGAGAGTGTGTGTGTCGGTGTGTGAGTGTGTGTGTGTGTCGGTGTGTGTGAGAGGTGGGTGTGTGTGTGTGTGCGAGAGGTGGGTGAGTGTGTGTGTGTGTGTGTGTCGGTGTGTGTGAGAGGTGGGTGAGTGTGTGTGTGTGAGAGGTGGGTGAGTGTGTGTGTGTGTGAGAGAGGTGGGTGAGTGTGTGTGTGTGTGTGTGAGAGGTGGGTGAGTGTGTGTGTGTGTGTGAGTGTGAGAGGTGGGTGAGTGTGTGTGTGTGTGTGTGTGTGAGAGGTGGGTGTGTGTGAGAGGTGGGTGAGTGTGTGTGTGTGAGCGGTGGGTGAGTGTGTGTGTGAGAGGTGGGTGAGTGTGTGTGTGAGAGGTGGGTGTGTGTGTGTGTGTGAGAGAGGTGTGTGTGTGTGTGTGAGAGAGGTGGGTGAGTGTGTGTGTGTCGGTGTGTGTGTCGGTGTGTGTGTGTGTGTGTGTGTGTCGGGGTGAGTGTGTGTGTCGGGGTGAGTGTGTGTGTGTGTGTCGGTGGGTGAGTGTGTGTGTGTGTGTCGGTGGGTGAGAGTGTGTGTGTGTCGGTGTGTGTGAGAGTGTGTCGGTGTGTGTGAGAGTGTGTGTGTCGGTGGTGAGTGTGTGTGTGTGTCTGTGGTGGGTGTGTGTGTGTGTCTGTGGGTGAGTGTGTGTGTGTGTCTGTGGGTGAGTGTGTGTGTGTGTCTGTGGGTGAGTGTGTGTGTGTGTCGGTGGGTGAGTGTGTGTGTGTGTCGGTGGGTGAGAGTGTGTGTGTCGGTGTGTGAGTGTGTGGTGTGTCGGTGTGTGTGAGAGGTGGGTGAGTGTCGGTGTGTGTGAGAGGTGGGTGAGTGTGTGTGTGCGAGAGGTGGGTGTGTGTGTGTGTGTGTCGGTGTGTGTGAGAGGTGGGTGAGTGTGTGTGTGTGAGAGGTGGGTGAGTGTGTGTGTGTGTGTGTGAGAGAGGTGGGTGAGTGTGTGTGTGTGTGAGAGGTGGGTGAGTGTGGGTGTGAGTGTGAGAGGTGGGTGAGTGTGTGTGTGTGTGTGTCGGTGGGTGAGTGTGTGTGTGTGAGCGGTGGGTGAGTGTGTGTGTGAGAGGTGGGTGAGTGTGTGTGTGAGAGGTGGGTGAGTGTGTGTGTGTGTCGGTGTGTGAGAGGTGGGTGAGTGTGTGTGAGAGGTGGGTGAGTGTGTGAGAGGTGGGTGAGTGTGTGTGTGAGAGGTGGGTGAGTGTGTGCGTGTGTCGGTGTGTGTGAGAGAGGTGGGTGAGTGTGTGTGAGAGGTGGGTGAGTGTGTGTGTGAGAGGTGGGTGAGTGTGTGCGTGTGTCGGTGTGTGTGAGGGTGGGGTGAGTGTGTGTGTGAGAGGTGGGTGAGTGGGTGTGTGTGAGAGGTGGGTGAGTGGGTGTGTGAGAGAGGTGGGTGAGTGGGTGTTTGTGTGAGAGGTGGGTGAGTGTGTGTGTGTCGGTGTGTGTGTGTGTCGGTGTGTGAGTGTGTGTGTGTGTGTGTCGGTGTGTGAGTGTGTGTGTGTGTGTGTCGGTGGGTGAGAGTGTGTGTGTGTGTCGGTGGGTGAGAGTGTGTGTGTGTGTCGGTGTGTGAGTGTGTGTGTGTGTGTGTCGGTGGGTGAGAGTGTGTGTGTGTGTCGGTGGGTGAGAGTGTGTGTGTGTCGTGTGTCGGAGTGTGTGTGTGTGTCGGTGTGTGTGAGAGTGTGTCGGTGTGTGTGAGAGTGTGTGTGTCGGTGGGTGAGTGTGTGTGTGTGTCGGTGGGTGAGTGTGTGTGTGTGTCGGTGGGTGAGTGTGTGTGTGTGTCGGTGGGTGAGTGTGTGTGTGTGTCGGTGGGTGAGTGTGTGTGTGTGTCTGTGGGTGAGTGTGTGTGTGTGTCGGTGGGTGAGAGTGTGTGTGTCGGTGTGTGAGTGGTGTGTGTGTGTCGGTGTGTGAGTGTGTGTGTGTGTCGGTGTGTGTGAGAGGTGGGTGAGTGTGTGTGTGCGAGAGGTGGGTGAGTGTGTGTGTGTGTCGGTGTGTGTGAGAGGTGGGGGTGTGTGTGTGTGTGAGAGGTGGGTGAGTGTGTGTGTGTGAGAGGTGGGTGAGTGTGTGTGTGTGAGGTGGGTGAGTGTGTGTGTGTGTGAGGTGGGTGAGTGTGTGTGTGTGTGAGGTGGGTGAGTGTGTGTGTGTGTGAGGTGGGTGAGTGTGTGTGTGTGTGTGGGTGGGGTGAGTGTGTGTGTGTGTGAGGTGGGTGAGTGTGTGTGTGTGTGAGGTGGGTGATTGTGTGTGTGTGTGTCGGTGTGTGTGAGAGGTGGATGAGTGTGTGTGTGTGAGAGGTGGGTGAGTGTGTGTGTGAGACGGTGTGAGAGAGGTGGGTGTGTGAGAGGTGGGTGAGTGTGTGTGTCAGAGGTGGGTGAGTGTGTGTGTGAGACGGTGTGAGAGAGGTGGGTGTGTGTGTGGTGGGTGAGTGGGTGTGTGAGAGAGGTGGGGTGAGTGGGTGTTTGTGTGAGAGGTGGGTGAGTGTGTGTGTGTCGGTGTGTGTGTGTGTCGGTGTGTGAGTGTGTGTGTGTGTGTGTCGGTGTGTGATGTGTGTGTGTGGTGTGTCGGTGGGTGAGAGTGTGTGTGTGTGTCGGTGGGTGAGAGTGTGTGTGTGTCGGTGTGTCGGAGTGTGTGTGTGTCGTGTGTGTGAGAGTGTGTCGGTGTGTGTGTCGGTGTGTGTGAGAGTGTGTGTCGGTGGGTGAGTGTGTGTGTGTGTCGGTGGGTGAGTGTGTGTGTGTGTCGGTGGGTGAGTGTGTGTGTGTGTCTGTGGGTGAGTGTGTGTGTGTGTCGGTGGGTGAGTGTGTGTGTGTGTCGGTGGGTGAGTGTGTGTGTGTGTCGGTGGGTGAGTGTGTGTGTGTCGGTGTGTGAGTGTGTGTGTGTGTCGGTGTGTGAGAGAGGTGGGTGAGTGTGTGTGTGTGAGAGGTGGGTGAGTGTGTGTGTGTGAGGTGGGGTGAGTGTGTGTGTGTGTGAGGTGGGTGAGTGTGTGTGTGTGTGAGGTGGGGGTGTGTGTGTGTGTGAGGTGGGGTGAGTGTGTGTGTGTGTGTCGGTGTGTGTGAGAGGTGGATGAGTGTGTGTGTGGAGAGGTGGGTGAGTGTGTGTGTGAGACGGTGTGAGAGAGGTGGGTGTGTGAGAGGTGGGTGAGTGTGTGTGTCAGAGGTGGGTGAGTGTGTGAGAGAGGTGGGTGTGTGAGAGGTGGGTGAGTGTGTGTGTCGGTGGGTGAGTGTGTGTGTGTGAGAGGTGGGTGAGTGGGTGTGTGTGAGAGGTGGGTGTGTGTGAGAGGTGGGTGAGTGTGTGTGTCGGTGTGTGTGAGAGGTGGTGAGTGTGTGTGTGAGAGGTGGGTGAGGTGTGTGTGTGTCGGTGTGTGTGAGAGGTGGGTGAGTGTGTGTGTGTGTGTGTGGTTGTGTGAGAGGTGGGTGTGTGTGTGTGTGTGAGAGGTGGGTGAGTGTGTGTGTGTGAGAGGTGGGTGAGTGTGTGGGTGTGTGTGTGTGTGAGGGGGGGGTGGGTGTGTGTGTGTCGGTGTGTGAGTGTGTGTGTCGGTGGGTGAGTGTGTGTGTCGGTGTGTGAGTGTGGGTGTGTCTGTGGGTGAGTGTGTGTGTGTGTGTCGGTGTGTGAGAGGTGGGTGAGTGTGTGTGAGAGGTGGGTGAGTGTGTGTGTGAGAGAGTGGGTGAGTGTGTGTGTGAGAGGTGGGTGAGTGTGTGTGTGAGTCGGTGTGTGTGAGGTGGGTGGGTGTGTGTGTGAGGTGGGTGAGTGTGTGTGTGAGAGGTGGGTGAGTGTGTGTGTGTGAGGTGGGTGAGTGTGTGCGTGAGAGGTGGGTGAGTGTGTGCGTGAGAGGTGGGTGAGTGTGTGCGTGAGAGGTGGGTGAGTGTGTGCGTGTGTCGGTGTGTGTGAGGTGGGTGGGTGTGTGTGAGAGGTGGGTGAGAGTGTGTGTGAGAGGTGGGTGAGTGTGTGTGTGAGAGGTGGGGTGTGTGTGTGTGAGAGGTGGGTGAGTGGGTGTGTGTGAGAGGTGGGTGAGTGGGTGTGTGTGAGAGGTGGGTGAGTGGGTGTGTGTGAGAGGTGGGTGAGTGTGTGTCGGTGTGTGAGAGGTGGGTGAGTGTGTGTGTGAGAGGTGGGTGAGTGTGTGTGTGAGAGGTGGGTGAGTGTGTGTGTGTCGTTGTGTGTGAGAGAGGTGGGTGAGTGTGTGTGGGTGTGTGTGAGAGGGGGTGAGTGTGTGTGTGTGTGTGTGAGAGGTGGGTGAGTGTGTGTGTGTGTGTGAGAGGTGGGTGAGTGTGTGTGTGTGTGTGTGAGAGGTGGGTGAGTGTGGGTGTGTGTGTAGAGTGTGTGTGTGAGTGTGTGTGTGTGTGTGTGAGAGTGGGTGAGTGTGTGTGTGTGTGAGAGAGGTGGGTGAGTGTGTGTGTGAGAGAGGTGGTGAGTGAGTGGTGTGTGTGTGAGAGGTGGGTGAGTGTGTGTGTGTGTGTGAGAGGTGGGTGGTGTGTGTGTGTGTGAGAGGTGGGTGTGTGTGTGTGTGAGAGAGGTGGGTGAGTGTGTGTGTGAGAGAGGTGGGTGAGTGAGTGTGTGTGTAGTGAGAGGTGGGTGAGTGTGTGTGTGTGTGAGAGTGGGGTGTGTGTGTGTGTGAGAGGTGGGTGAGTGTGTGTGTGTCTGTGGGTGAGTGTGTGTGTGTGTGTCGGGGTGAGTGTGTGTGTGTGTCGGTGGGTGAGAGTGTGTGTGTGTCGGTGTGTCGGAGTGTGTGTGTGTGTGTGTCGGTGTGTGTGTGTCTGTGGGTGAGTGTGTGTGTGTGTCTGTGGGTGAGTGTGTGTGTGTGTCTGTGGGTGAGTGTGTGTGTGTGTCGGTGGGTGAGAGTGTGTGTGTGTGTGTCGGAGTGTGTGTGTGTGTGTGTCGGTCTGTGTGAGAGTGTGTGTGTCGGTGTGTGTGAGAGGTGTGTGTGTGTGTGTGAGAGGTGGGTGAGTGTGTGTGTGTCGGTGTGTGTGTGTGTCTGTGGGTGAGTGTGTGTGTGTGTCGGTGGGTGAGAGTGTGTGTGTGTCGGTGGGTGAGAGTGTGTGTGTGAGTGTGTGTGTGTGTCGGTGTGTGAGTGTGTGTGTGTCTGTGGGTGAGTGTGTGTGTGTGTGTCTGTGGGTGAGTGTGTGTGTGTGTCGGTGGGTGAGAGTGTGTGTGTGAGTGTGTGTGTGTGTGTGTGTTTCGGTCTGTGTGAGAGTGTGTGTGTCGGTGTGTGTGAGAGGTGGGTGAGTGTGTGTGTGTGTTGTCGGTGTGTGTGAGAGGTGGGTGAGTGTGTGTGAGAGGTGGGTGAGTGTGTGTGTGTGTGTGTGGGTGTGTGTGGAGAGGTGGTGAGTGTGTGTGTGTTGTGAGAGGTGGGGTGAGTGTGTGTGTGAGAGGTGGGTGAGTGTGTGTGTGAGAGAGGTGGGTGAGTGTGTGTGTGTGTCGGTGTGTGTGAGAGGTGGGTGAGTGTGTGTGGGTGTGTGTGAGAGGTGGGTGAGTGTGTGTGTGTGTGTGTGAGAGTGGGGTGAGTGTGTGGTGTGTGTGTGAGAGGTGGGTGAGTGTGTGTGTGTGTGAGAGGTTGGGTGAGTGTGTGTGTGCGAGAGGTGGGTGAGTGTGTGTGTGTGCGAGAGGTGGGTGAGTGTGTGTGTGCGAGAGGTGGGTGGGTGAGTGTGTGTGTGTCGGAGTGTGTGTGTGTCGGTCTGTGTGAGAGTGTGTGTGTCGGTGTGTGAGAGAGGTGGGTGAGTGTGTGTGTGTGTGTCGGTGTGTGTGAGAGGTGGGTGAGTGTGTGTGTGTGTGTGAGAGAGGTGGGTGAGTGTGTGTGTGTGTGTGAGAGGTGGGTGAGTGTGTGTGTGTGTGTGTGAGAGGTGGGTGAGTGTGTGTGTGTGAGAGGTGGGTGAGTGTGTGTGTGTGTCCGAGAGGTGGGTGAGTGTGTGTGTGTGTGCAAGAGGTGGGTGAGTGTGTGTGTGTGTGAGAGGTGGTGAGTGTGTCTGTGTGTGTGAGGTGGTGAGTGTGTCTGTGTGTGAGGTGGGTGAGTGTGTGTGTGTGTGAGGTGGTGAGTGTGTGTGTGTGTGAGGTGGTGAGTGTGTGTGTGTGAGAGGTGGGTGAGTGTGTGTGTGTGAGGTGGGGTGAGTGTGTGTGTGTGTGGTGGGTGAGTGTGTGTGTGGTGGGTGAGTGTGTGTGTGTGTGAGTCGGTGTGTGTGAGAGGTGGATGAGTGTGTGTGTGAGAGACGGTGTGAGAGAGGTGGGTGTGTGAGAGGTGGGTGAGTGTGTGTGTGAGAGGTGGGTGAGTGTGTGTGTGAGAGGTGGGTGAGTGTGTGTATGAGACGGTGTGAGAGAGGTGGGTGTGTGACGGTGTGTGCGAGGTGGGTGTGTGACGGTGTGTGTGTGTGGGTGAGTGTGTGTGTGAGAGGTGGGTGAGTGTGTGTGTGAGAGGTGGGTGAGTGTGTGTGTGAGAGGTGGGTGAGTGTTTGTGAGAGACGGTGTGAGAGAGGTGGGTGTGTGACGGTGTGAGAGAGGTGGGTGAGTGTGTGTGTGTCGGGGTGTGTGTGTCGGGGTGGGTGTGTGTCGTGGTGTGTGGGTGTGTGTGTGTGTGTGTCGTGGTGTGTGTGTGGTGTGTGTGTGTGTGTGTCGTGGTGGGTGTGTGTGTGGGTGTGTGTGTCGTGTGGGTGTGTGTGTGTGTGTCGTGGTGTGGTGTGTGGGTGTGTGTGTGTGGGTGTGTGTGTCGGGGTGTGTGTGTCGGTGTGTGTGTCGGTGTGTGTGTGGGTGTGTGTGTCGGGGTGTGTGTGGGTGTGTGTGTGGGTGTGTGTGGGTGTGTGTCGGGGGTGTGTGCGGGGTGTGTGTCGGGGTGTGTGTGTGTGTCGGGTGTGTGTGAGAGGTGGATGAGTGTGTGTGTGTGAGAGGTGGGTGAGTGTGTGTGTGAGACGGTGTGAGAGTGTGTGTGTGAGACGGTGTGGAGGAGGTGGGTGTGTGACGGTGTGTGAGAGGTGGGTGTGTGACGGTGTATGAGAGGTGGGTGAGTGTGTGTGTGAGAGGTGGTGAGTGTGTGTGAGAGACGGTGTGAGAAGGTGGGTGTGTGACGGTGTGAGAGAGGTGGGTGTGTCGGGGTGTGTGTGTCGGGTGTGTGTGTGTGTGTCAGGGTGTGTGGGTGTGTGTGTCGTGGTGTGTGTGGTGTGTGTGTGTGTGTCGTGGTGTGTGTGTGTGTGTGTCGTGGTGGGTGTGTGTGTCGTGTGTGTGTGTGGTGTGGTGTGTGTGTGGGTGTGTGTGTGTGTGTCGTGGGGTGTGTGTGTCGGGGTGTGTGTGTCGGGGTGTGTGTGGGTGTGTGTGTCGGGGTGTGTGGGTGTGTGTGTCGGGGTGTGTGTGTGGGTGTGTGTGTGGGTGTGTGTGTCGGG